>NC_142813.1:53924420-54199420 GCF_049724085.1 Artemia sp. Qi Xiang Cuo
CAAAAAAAATTACACGAACACACACAAAAAATAAATCCCACACGCACAATAAAACAAGCACACACACACTAAAAACAACAAAAAAACTGACACACACAAAAACTAACACTCACGCACAAAAACTTACACACACACTCACAAAAACATACACACACACACACGAAAACTTACGAACAAACACGAAAACTTACACACACACACGTAAAAACTTACACACACACAAAAACTTACACACTTACAATTTCCCAGTTAAATTTTCTTAATTTTTCAAATTTCATTTTGAATTTCTGTCGTGAAATGCAAGAGTTGGAATATTTCAGTAGTGACTTGTTGTGCTTTACCTTCTCACAGTTACATTCTCTTGATTTTTCGAAGTTCATTTTGAATTTCTGTCATGAAATGCAAGAGTTGGAAAATTGGGGTCTTAGTGTGCATGTAAGTTTTCGTGTGCATGTGTAAGTGTGTGTGTCTGTGTGTGTGTGTAAGTTTTTGTGTGTGTGTAAGTTTTTGTGTGTGTGTAAGTTTTTGTGTGTGTGTGTAAGTTTTTGTGCGTGTGTGTAAGTTTTCTGTTGTGTTGTGTAAGTTTTTGTGTGCATGTAAGTTTTTGTGTGCATGTAAGTTTTTGCATGTGGGTGTAAGTTTTTGTGTGTGTGTGTAAGTTTTTGTGTGTCTAAGCTTTTGTGTGTGGGTGTAAGTTTTTGTGTGTGTTTGTCAGTTTGTGTGTGTTTGTGTGTGTGTGTAAGTTTTGTTGTGTGTGTGTGTGTAAGTTTTGGCGTGTGTGTGTGAGTTTTCGTGTGTGTGTGTGTAAGTTTGTGTCTGTGTGTGTGTGTTTGTAAGTTTTTGTGAGAGTGTGTGTGAGTTTGTGTTGTGTTCATTTGTTAGTTTTTGTGTGTGTGTGTGTGTGTGTAAGTTTTTGTGTGTGTGTAAGTTTTCGTGTGCATGTGTAAGTTTTTGTGTGTGTGTGTGTGTGAGTTTTGTGTGTGTGTGTGTGTGTGTGTGTGTGTGTGTGTGTGTGTAAGTGTGTGTGTGTGTGTGTGTGTAAGTTTTCGTGTGTGTGTGTGTGTGTGTGTGTGTAGTTTGTGTGTGTGTGTGTGTGTGTGTAGTTTTTGTGTGCATGTAAGTTTTTGTGTGCATGTAAGTTTTTGTGTGCATGTGTAAGTTTTGTGTGTGTGTGTGTGTGTGTGTGTGTATGTTTTTGTGTGTGTTTTTGTTTTGGCGTGTGTGTGTAATTTTTCGTGTGTGTGTGTTAGTTTTCTTGTGTGTGTGTGTAAGTTTTTGTGTGTGTATGTGTAAGTTTTCGTGTGTGTGTGTAAGTTTTCGTGTGTGTGTGTTATTTTTTGTGTGTGAGTGAAAGTTTTTGTGAGTGTGTGTAAGTTTTTGTGTGAATGTAAGTTTTTATGTGATTGTAAGATTTAGTGTGAATGAGTAAGTTTTTATATGTTTATGTGTGTGTGTGTGTGTGCGTTAGTTTTCGTGTGTGTGTGTATGTTTTTGTGTGTGTGTGTAAGTTTTTGTGCGTGTGTGTAAGTTTTAGTGTGTGTGTAAGTTTTTGTGTACATTTAAGTTTTTGTGTGCATGTAAGTTTTGCGTGTGGGTGTAAGTTTTTGCGTGCGGGTGTAAGTCTTTGTGTGTGTGTGTGTGTAAGTTTTTGTGTGTCTAAGCTTTTGTTTGTGTAAGTTTTGTCTTGTGTGTGTGTCTGTTTTCGTGTGTGTGTGTGTTTGCTATTTTTTGTTTGATTGTTAGTTTTCATTTGATTGTGTAAGTTTTTGTGTGTGTGTGTGTGTGTGTAAGTTTTTGTGTGTGTGTAAGTTTTTGTGTGTGTGTGTAAGTTTTGTGTGTGTGTGTGTGTGTAAGTTTTTGTGTGCATGTAAGTTTTTGTGTGCATGTAAGTTTTTGCGTGTGTGTGTAAGTTTTTGTGTGTGTGTGTAAGTTTTTGTATGTCTCAGCTTTTGTGTGTGGGTGTAAGTTTTTGTGTGTGTTTTTAAGTGTGTGTGTGTTTGTGTGTGTGTGTGTGTGTGTGTTTTTGTGTAGGTATGTGTGTGTGTGTGTATGTTTGTGTGTTTGTGTGTGTGTGTGTGTATGTTTGTGTGTTTGTGTGTGTGTGTTTGTGTGTGTGTGTGTGTGTGTGTGTGTGTGTGTGTGTGTGTGTGTGTGTGTGTGTGTGTGTGTGTGTGTGTGTGTGTGTGTGTGTGTGTGTGTGTGTGTGTGTGTGTGTGTGTGTGTGTTTGTGTGTGTGTGTGTGTGTGTGTGTTAGTTTTGGCGTGTGTGTGTAAGTTTTCTTGTGTGTGTGTAAGTTTTTGTGTGTGCGTGTAAGTTTTTGCGCGTGTGTGTAAGTTTTTGTGTGCATGTAAGTTTTTATGTGCATGTAAGTTTTCGTGTGCATGTGTTAGTTTTTGTGTGTGTGTGTGTAATTGTTTGTTTGTGTGTAAGTGTTTGCGTGTGTGTGTGTTTGTTTTAGTGTGTGTGCGTTTGTTTTCGTTTGTGTGTTTGTGTTAGTTTTTGTGTGTGTGTGTAATAGTGTGTGCGTGTTTGTTTTTTTGTGTTTGTTCGTATGTGTTCTTGTTTGTGTTTGAGTGTGTTTGTGTGTGTGTGTTTTTTTGTGAGTGTGGGTGTTAGTTTTTGTGTGTGTGTGTGTGTAAGTTTTTGTGTGTGTAAGTTTTTGTGTGTGTGTGTGCAATTTTTTGAGTGTGTGTGCTTGTTTTTGTGTGTGTGTGTGTGTGTGTGTAAGTTTTTGTGTGTCTAAGATATTGTTTGTGTAAGTTTTGACGTGTGTGTGTAAGTTTTCGTGTGTGTGTGTGTATGTTTTTGTGTGCTTGTTAGTTTTTTTGTGATTGTGTTAGTTTTTGTGTGTGTGTGTGTGTGTGTGTGTGTGAGTGAGTGTGTGTGCGTTTGTTATATTTTGGGTGTGTGTTTCACTTTTCGTGTGTGTGTGTGTCAGTTTTTGTGTGTGTGTGTTAGTTTTTGTGCGTGTGTGTAAGTTTGTGTGTGTGTGTAAGTTTTTGTGTGCATGTAAGTTTTTTTGTGAATGTAAGTTTTTTCGTGTTGGTGTAAGTTTTTGTGTGTGTGTAAGTTTTTGTGTGTCTAAGCTATTGCGTGTGGATATAAGTTTTTTGTGTGTTTGTGTAAGTTTTTGTGTGTGTGTGTGTGTGTGTTTTAGTTCTTTTTTGTGTGTTCGTTTAAGTTTGTGTGTATGTGTGTGTGTGTAAGTTTTTTTGTGTGTTATTTTTGGAGTGTGTGTGTAAGTTTTCTTGTGTGTGTGTGTGTAAGTTTGTGTGTGTGTGTGTGTGTGTAAGTTTTTGTGCGTGTGTGTGTGAGTTTTTTTTGTGTTCATGTGTAAGTTTTTGTGTATGTGTGTGTGTGTGTTTAATTTTTTGTGTGTGTGTTAGTTTTTGGGTGTGTGTGTGTGTTTTCGTGTGTGTGTGTAAGTTGTGTTTGTGTGTGTTTTTGTGTAAGTTTTTGTGTGAATGTAAGTTTTTGTGTGCATGTAAGTTTTCGTGTGCATGTGTAAGTTTTTGTGTGTGTGTGTGTGTTAGTTTGTGTGTGTGTGTGTGTGTGTAATTTTTGGCGTGTGTGTGTAAGTTTTCGTATGTGTGTGTGTAAGTTTTCGTGTGTGTGTAAGTTTTGGCGTGTGTGTGTAAGGTTTCGTGTGTGTGTGTGTAAGTTTTGTGAGTGTGTGTGTGTGTAAGTTTGTGTGGGTGTGTGTGTGAGTTTTTTTTGTGTTCATGTGTAAGTTTTGTGTGTGTGTGTGTGTGTTTGTTTTTTTTTTTGTGTGTGTGTGTGTTGTTGTGTGTGTGTGTTTGTTAGTTTTGTGTGTGTGTGTGTGTGTGTAAGTTTTTGTGTGCATGTAAGTTTTTGTGTGAATGTAAGTTTTAGTGTGCATGTGTAAGTTTTTGTGTGTGTGTGTGTGTGTGTGTCAGTGTTTGTGTGTGTATGTTTTGGCGTGTGTGTTTAAGTTATCGTGTGTTTGTGTATAAGTTTTGTGTGTGTGTGTGTGTGCAAGTTTTTGTGAGTGTGTGTGTGAGTTTTTTTTGTGTTCTTGTGTGTAAGTTTTTGTGTGTGTGTGTGTGTGTAATTTTGTGTGTGTGTGTTAGTTTTTGAGTGTGTGTGTGAGTTTTTGTGTGTGTGTAAGTTTTTGTGTGTGTAAGTTTTTGTGTGCATGTAAGTTTTTGTGTGCATGTAAGTTTTCGTGTGCATGTGTAAGTTTTTGTGTGTGTGTGTGTGTGTGTATGTTTTTGTGTGTGTGTGTGTAAGTTTTTGAGTGTGTGTGTAAGTTTTGGCGTGTGTGTGTTAGTTTTCATGTGTGTGTGTGTGTGTGTAAGTTTTTGTGTGTGTGTGTAATTTTTTGTGAGTGTGTGTAAGTTTTTGTGTGTGTGTTAGTTTTTGTGTTCATGTAAGTTTTTGTGTGCATGTAAGTTTTTGCGTGTGGGTCTAAGTTTTTGTGTGTGTGTGTGTAAGTTTTTGTGTGTCTAAGCTTTTGTTTGTGGATGTAAGTATTTTGTGTGTGTGTGTTAGTTTGTGTGTGTGTGTGTGTGTGTGTTTTTTTTTTTGTGTGTAATTTTTTTGTGTGTGTGTGTGTGTAAGTTTGTGTGTGTTTGTGTGTGTGTGTGTAAGTTTTTGTGTGTTTAAGTTTTGTCGTGTGTAATTTTTTGTGTGGGTGGGTGTAAGTTTTGTGTGTGTGTGTGTGTGTGTGTAAGTTTTTGTGTGTGTGTGTGTGTTTTTTTTGTTTTCTTGTTTTAGTTTTTGTGTGGGTGTGTGTGTGTTTGTTAGTTTTTGTGTGTGTGTAATTTTTGGCGTGTGTGTGTGTTTTAGTGTGTGTGTGTGCGTGTAAGTTTTGTGTGTGTGTGTGTGTAAGTTTTTGTGTGCATGTAATTTTTTGTGTGCATTTAAGTTTTCGTGTGATTGTGTAAGTTTTTGTGTGTGTGTGTGTGTAAGTTTTTGGGTGTGTGTGTGTAAGTTTTGGCGTGTGTGTGTTAGTGTTCGTGTGTGTGTGTAAGTTTTGATGTGTGTGTGTAAGTTTTTGTGTGTGTGTGTAAGTTTTTGTGTGTGTGTAATTTTTTGTGTGCATGTTTGGGGACGGGGGGAGGCCCTTTGGGGCCCTGGGTGGGGGTTTGGGGATCCGGGGGCCCTTGAGGTTTGTGGGGTCTTTTGGGAGCCCGGGGGACCTTTGGGGACCGGGGGAGGGCCTTTGGGAGCCCAGTGGACCTTTGGGGGCCGGGGGGAACCTTTGGGGGTCCGGGGGACCCTTGGGGGCCGGTTGGCCCTTTGGGAGCCCGGGGGACCTTTGAGGACCAGGGGAGAGCCTTTGGGGGTCTGAGGAGGGCGTTTGGGGGATACCCTTTCGAAATTTTTACTTTTTAGTTTACTTTTTTTTTGCGGCGCATTCCTGCGGCGCATCCTGCGGTGCTTTCCTGCGGTGCCTTCCTGCAGCGCATCCCCTTCGGCGCTTTCCTGACCCGCGGCGCATCCCTGCGGCACATCCTGCAGCGCTTTCCTGCGGTGCCTTCCAGCGACGCTTCTCTGGTCCGGGGGACCTTTGGGGGCCGTGGGAGGGTCTTTGGGGCACAGGGATGGCCTTTGGGGCACAGGGAGGGCCTTTGGGGGTCCGGGGGGGCAGTTGGGGGCCTGGGGGACATTTGGGGACCGGCGGAGGGCCTTTGGGAACCCGTTGGTCCTTTGGGAGCTCGATTGGCCTTTGGGGGGCCCGGGGATGGCCTTTGGGGGTCTGGGTGGGCCTTTGGGGGCGCCGGTGGCCCTTTGGGAGCTTGGGGGGCCTTTGAGGACCATGGGCTTCCTTCGGGGTTGGGGTAGGAGGATTGGAACCCTTTGGGGTTGGGTTAGGAGGATTGGAACCCTTTGGGGTTGGGTTAGAGGACCTCACAACACTGTTCAAATGAAACTTGTGTATTATAACGACCACAGAGTTTCACCATTAAATTTTCTTCTAAAATCTCTTCAAAAATCATCTTTTAAAATGTCTCTAACTGTTTCGCCGAAATAGTTCCATAACCTGTCTAAAACAGTTTCGCCCAAATAATCCCTAAACGTAATTCAGCGTGTTCCTTTTGCTTTTGGCATCTCTGCGCTAATGCATTTCAAATTAATAAGAAACTTGATTCCCGCGCTAAAACAATTCATCGCTAAGATGTTTCTTGGAGAATTGTTTCCATGGCCTTTGGCTATTAATATCCTTTGGAGTTCGACCAAAAGAGCTGTTTCCGAGGCAAAGACATTAATGACTTGGATCTATTCCTGGAGAATCGTTTCTATGCGAAAATTTTTAAAGTCTGACAGATGATGTCATTGGTTGATTGATCTGTCAAGAAAGGGGAAATTAATTTGTTGTTTCTAAGGGGAATTATTGATTCATGATAGGTGAATTGAGGTCGACAGCACAGGTGTTTGACATTCGCTGAGAGCGTGCACTTACAACAACAACAACATCGACCTTGGAAATTTAGGTCATTGACCCCATTAACCACGTGTTCTCCCCAGGGAGGCTATGCCCATATATGGTGTGGGGTTCGGAGTTCTATGCCGATATATGGTGTGGGGTTCGGACCTTTAGGGTCATCTCTACTGGTTTATACATTAAAATTGATTATTACAATATAAGTATGATCAATGCTTAAATAACTTGCTTTTTCGCTCGTTATTCGCGAAAATTCAGTTTAATTAGCTTTTTTAAAACTTAGTTAATCAAAGAAAACCTGACAATTTACTTCAGCGTAAAGTGCTCATTTTTTCTCATCATGCAAGTTCTCATTTTTTAAACAGCTTCATCCTACTGTTGGAGTGGAGGGGTTGCTTACTTTCAAAAATCATTTTCGCCTGCTGACGCACTGTAGAACATGACGCAAAATGTCAGGTAGGAGAGACAAGATATTTATTTTTAAAGATTTCCTCAAGCCCCGAAGGGCCATATTCGAATTTCAGAGTCACAAAAGACAATGCAAGCAAAATTATGATAAAAATACGAAAACTAAAAAACTGGAAAGAATGCCAAGACAACAATATCAGAATGAAAACTCATCCGTTAGTCAAAGTAATTGAACTGCGAAATGTCAGAACAAGTTAAAAAGATAAAACTGGTAAAACTCAAAAGGAATTAAATAATATATACATCCAAAAAAAAGTTCTTAAAGGGGCGTATTAAAAAGGAGGGACAAAACAAGCGAACGAATATAAAACTTGGAACGGGTTCGGAAACAGTCTTTTGGAGAAAATGTTTTCCGTGCGAGCGTTTGCTATTGCATTTTTTCCAAAACCGAGTCACAACGTAACTCACCTGCGCTTAAGTGTTTCCATTTTTTTTTTTTTTTTTTTTTTTTTTTTTTTTTTTTTTGAAGAGAGTACGGAACCTTAGCAGTTAGCTTCTTTGAAAATTATTCGCTGTGTTCTTTCTACAAGCTAGGAATGCTTTGAAAAATTTTTAATTTTTTGTTTTATTGGTCGCATGTTGTTGTGAGTCTTATCTTTTATATATTTTTTTCGCTATTTTCGTCTCGTTATTTTCCTTTTCAAGATGCGTGCGGACAAAGGAAGTATAAATTTACTAAGAATAGGAACGGGGCGCAAAATTTATCTAGGGGCTTAAGGAGGAAAATAGACGCATTAGCTTTATGGATAATCTTTATAATGGATATCCTACATTGAATTAGGAGATATTGTGACGCCAAGTAAATTAAAGGAGGACGTAGAAATTTCTGGAGGAGGGGGGAGAGGGTTAAAGGAACAGTGCGAGGTCTTAGGGAAACATATTGGCATTATCGGGGAATTAGAGGGGCTTACTCTCATGCCCAAGTCAGACACATCGTCTGCAATGACATTGAGGATGCAAATAGGGTTGCTTATTAAAATTCTATAGCAGATTTCAGCATCCGTTAGGTCATCCGCAAATTTCCATCTGTCAGAAAATTCCTTAGGGAGACTGTTAATCATAACTGAAGAAAGGAGGGGACCTAGGTGAGTACCCTGGGGGATTCCATTGTGGACAAGGAGAGGACTAAAATAATGAATCTAATATTTGACTTCCTGTGATCTAAGAATGAGGCACCAATCAAAATTGAATTAGTCTAAGACCAAGAACCAAAAAAAAAAATAATAATACATTGTGCAAACATCGTTCTTTGCTTAGGCAGCGCTATTGCGCTGCCTATGATAAGAGTTTGGAAATTAACCGTAAAAGTACCACATATCCTGGGTTCCAGGATATGTATTGGCTTTGAAATAAAATTAAGAAATACCAACATTTTTGCTTAGCTCAGGTGCGGCCTGGATACGTGTGGTAAGGCCTATCGTATATAAGCAGCTTTTGATTGCAACTGTTGCTTTCTTGTCTCGGTAATACACGTTTGACCGCTGGTCTTTGCCAAACTTTAGGATTGCTTGATTACTGTAGCCTAAGTGTCCGTTCTTATAGTCTTAAGTTATAGCTTGTGCTTTTAAATATATGGGGACAAGATTCCCAGTACTAATTTTTGTTGAGCGCTCGGAATTTGTGCCATTACTGTTCGAGTTCATTACAAGTAATCAATAGTTTATACCGGACTTCTCGTATAAGGAACGTCTCATATAAGTAGTTGAGGCCAACCATAAATTAGGACGCAACCATAGTTATTAGTCACCCTATAGACTTACCCCTTACCTCTCTAGGGGTCATACGGTATTAAATTTACCACACAATGTTATACCCTTTTCTTCCTTGGATAAGTTATAGCTATGTTGCCTTCTCGGTCCCCAGAATATTGAAATCTCCCCCCCCCCGGCTAAATCCCTAATGTAACCTTAACTGTGTCACTGACTACCAAGACCGTACCCAGGGGGGGGGGGGTATGGGTGTTGACCCCCCCCCCTGAAATGTTTGTTTGACTCGTAAAAACGTAACGAAAATGGATATAAACGAATTTTGTATGCGTTTTTTGAGTTTTTTTGTGTGACCCCCCCCCCCCTGAAAAACAATCTTTGAGTAAAGCCCCCTCCGAAAAAAAAAATCCTGGGTAGGGCCTTGCTGACTACTTCTGTACGCAAAAAATTTTCAACACTATACCTTTTCTTTTTTTGTATAAGTTTTAGCTATGCTGCCACCCCTTTACTCCCTCATGCCAGTGCGATAGGTTCTAGTTCAGCACCTAGACAATTCAAATAATTGAAAGAGCTAGAGTGACAGACTTTTCGGATTCAAAATCAATAGATATGTTTTAGTCGGGTAGGGAAAGATTCATTTGTGTAGCAATTTGTTTGCTATGGACTATCCTAATAATACTTCCTTGTACTTAGCCTATGTATCTTGAATTTTGTCTCAATTAATGTTGGGAACTTTGGCCCCTTTTGTTTCAGAAAAATGTCCTTTTTATAAATTTAACTTAATTTATGTTGAATATCTAAACCCCCAGGAAAAGTTTTTATTACGATGTCTGAAGAATCCACTAATTAGCGAGTGGTTGAAAAAGCCAGTTGAGCGATGACTCATACAGCTTAAATTTAGAGTTTGAAAAGCTTCAAAGGATGCTGGGAGTCTGATTTGATTCGGCCATTCATCGCCTTTGGTCAGAGGTGCGCGCGCAAGCGCGCGTCTGAAAGTGTATTGATTAATTGTAAGATTTTTACCTTTAGTTCCGTTTTTGAGGTTGTTATATGTGAACCCTTTTGGAAGAATACAAGTAAGGTATTTTATAGAAACTGTGTACTATTTTCCGTAACCCAGGCAGGGTAGGAATAGAGCTACGAGGTACCGTCGTTATTATATTGCCAGGGACGGTTTTTGACTCCAAGATTTTATATCCGTAAACCAAAGCGGAGACAATCGGCTTTAGAAAGTGGTCGTTTTACCACTCGACCGCGTTATCGTACCCTGGGACAGGGTATACTGTAAATAGGGTAGTACCAAACCCGATATTTGCGGAACCGGTGTGGTAGACACGGGCATAGCATTATAATTTGGGACCGGGCTTTCCCCTCCAATAAGTGGTGACACCCGTATATTACCACGCCAGTGGTGTTGTGACCTACCGGTATAACACTGGTAACTAAACACCACGAACATTGGTGCCAGCGGTAGCTAGCACTACGAACAATTAATGTTCCTTTTTTTTCTCTTCACTCCCGCTTCGGTATGCCCCTGTTTAGGATTATTCATTGTGCATTTGCGTCTATCAGTTGTCGCTTTTTATTTGCCTTTTTTCGTTTTTTTTCTATTTTTCTGTGCTTTACACCCTCTTTACATGGTCTGTTCAAATGGGAAGATTTCGAGACCTCCGTCTTTCTAAGTCTTTGTCTAATGTCCCTTATTTTTCGAAGCATATTTATTATTTTTCTCTTTCCTTTTTTCTTGTTTTTATTTTCCGTTTTAAGTTTTTTTCTGTTTTTCTGTATTTTTCTTCCCTGCCTAAGATAATTCATTGTGCATATGTATCTATCAGTTGTCTTTTATTTTATGTTTCTGCATTTTACTCCCTCTTCGCGCAGTGTGCGTAGGGGGGGGGGGGGGGCAGACCGCCGCCTTAGTAAGTCTTTGTCTATTGTCACTTATTTGGCCAAGCATAGTTATGACTTTTCTTTTACCCTTTTTTTCCTTTTTCTTTTCGTTTAATGCTTTTTTTTTGCTGATTTCTGTATTTTTGTTTCCCTGCCAAAGATATTCCATTGTGCATATGTATCTATCAGTTGTTTTTATTTTCCTTTTTTCGTTTCTTTTTCATGTTTCTTTATTTTACTCCCTCTTCGCGCGGTGTGCGTCAGGGGGAGATACCCAGACCCCAGCTTTGCTAAGTCTTTGTCTATTGTCACTTATTTGGCCAAGCATAGTTATGCCTTTTCTTTTCGGTTAAAGTTTTTTTTTCTGTTTTTCTGTATTTTTTCCCTGTCTAGGATAATTAATTGTCATGTGTTTCAATCAGTTGTCTTTTTTTCTTTCCCTTTTTTTTATTTTTCTATATTTTACTCCCTTTTCACACGGTGTGACCAAGGGGGGAAATGTCCAGACCCCCGCCTTCCCCTTTTTCTTTTTTCTGTTCAACGCTCCCTAGTTTTAAAGAAGACTCCCTTCATGGGGCACCGTCCTGGTGCCCCATTGCTCCCTATTGTCGATAGAAAAAAAAATAACAAACACTTAAATGGAATAATTATATTACCTCCACAACTTAAATATAATCTTATTGTTTTCAAATTATCACATAACTATGACACCATAACAGTTGCCAAGAGGCAAAAACACAAATGAACTATCTTCTACATTGGAACTCTTTATCATAGAAGCGTCAAAAACAAAATAACTTGAAAAGTAAATAAAAGTGAAATATAAACAAATTAAGCGAAAACTACTCGAAACAAATTAGGATACGAGATGCTGGATTTTAGGAAGAATAGTTTCACACAAGAAATATTGTTGCATATGACATTTGTACAAGTAAATTTTGAATTTATAGAAAAACATAAACTAAGCGTTGAGCATGAAAAAAGTCGCTTTTAAGTTATATTGACGCATGTTCAATGAGTGGCAGAACCCAATTTTTCGCGAGGTATAAATAAAATTAGCGACGTGAATTAAGATTTCAAATAAATTTTATATAATAATTGACCATGTCTGTAAAATCCAGCTATGTCACAATGGTATAATGTCAAACCTCGGAGACCTGAAGATATTCTCTGCCAAGAAAGTTTTTGTTTATCTCATTGTGAAGTAATTTGTCACGGGACGGACCCAACTGGATCGAAGTTCAGGCCTCAAAGGTTCATTGCCTCTATACCTCAGGTGGCTGAGCTTGCAGAATCACAGCACTAGCCTCGTCTAAGTCAGACCTTGAGATTTACTACACCAGATTCGACCTGCGTCCCAAAATACATAGGATTGCATGTCTAGTGTGGCATCCATTCGTCTATGGTTACTTTTCAGTATATGATAGGTTCTATTAATGTCTTGATGAATTTTGTACTTAGCGTTGGTAAATCTGGCTAAGAGACATACCATACTTGTCACATTGAATGGCCGGTAGTTTTTATTGTAGGGATAAAAATATATCATAAATAGTGATACATTCATAATCACAAATCTAGTCATAAAAATAGTTTATGCTTGAAACCGTTGGAAAGGGCAATCGGAAATACGGGAGACAAAAATTGGTCGTCGTAATCTTCCCTCTTCCTACTGCATAGTAATTTACTCCCCTGTTATCTGCCTCACTACTTGCTCAATAAAGTTAATTTGTAAAATGTCAAATTTTGTAATTAAAAAACGTCAAACTTCGACTCTTAAATAAAAAACGTCCAAAATTTACTTTATTAGACGTCAAATTTGGTAAATATGGTTGTAACATTTTCATGTGTGAAACCGTTCTACCTTTAAAACTTTCTCCGAGGATAATATCGAATTTAAATGACGAAAAGAATAACTAATTTCTAATAATAATCTAATTTCTTGTTCTAACAATTGCAACGCCCAAAACTATCTTTTCGTACGGTTATTAACTCTTGAAAAGGACAAAAATGACTTTGATCACTGGTAATATTAACTGAAAACTAAATGAAATAAAGAGACATATTAACAGGAAATAAACGTCTTGTTTTTATGTTTGGTGAAATGTTTCGAAAAAAAAACTAAATAAGATCAACCTGAGCATCTTCCCAACATAATAAATCTTTAAGCAGTAAATTTGAATATTATTTGCCTTTTTTCAGGGATTATTAGCAACAAATTTACAACTTTCAATCATAAGAAGTAAAACGAGAGAACGAAATTGTAAGTAAATAGTCAAATAAAGTTTTCAAAAATCTGAAAACCAAAAATTACCTTTTTTATACAACAAAACTAAATAAACTTTCTAAAACAACCTTTGCTTGGCAAAACAAACTTTTTACAATAATTATAAGCTTAACCTCAGTTAAAAAGAAAGGTCGTTCCACATTTTCAAAGATTATAACTGATTACTTGCTATTAGTCAATATGTGCTTCCACGATTCAAAATAAAAATTTGAATTTGAGCAGCTGTGGTCACTAGATGAAAAGAAAATTCACTGATTTTTGAACTGAAATAAATCAAAAAGAGGAGAGGGTTTGTCAGACTTAAGTAACTAACAGTAGCTTCATTTGGAGGGGGGGGCAGTTGCACCCCCAATAATTTGGAGAATAAAATTATTATATAGCCCATGCCCCTTGACTCCCCGGATGTGGACCCCTCTCCCCCCCCCTCAATAAAAATGCTGGAGCTACACCCCTGGTAACCAACACAGCAGGGTTCATCTTAGAACAGGAGGGGGGAAATACAAACGGGCCCATGTCTCAAAGTAGCTTTCCATGAAGTATGCTTTTTGTTGTTTTGACAGATGTGCTGCTAATTACCTTGTTAAGGTGAGCAAATTAGCCGTATTACAATGATACAATTAGCTATACGTCTTACTAAATAAAATCAGGTCTAAATCAACGTGAAGGAACAGACTTCGAATATTGGGAGGAGGTGTTCCTGTTAAACGGACGGAGATGAGTTTCGCCGAATTTTCTGCTCAATTTGTAAAGGAATTTTCTTTTTTTTGGAGAAACTTTCTATTATAGAAACTCATTTTTTATTAATAGAAACTTTCTGCTGTCAATTTTTTATCCTATATCTGGAAATATTTTAGAAAGGTCTTGAATTAAACTGGGTCATAAAAAAAATATAGAGTACTTCCTGGCATTTTTTTTCCTTTTCTACAATATTTCCTTTTTTAAGGAAATATCCTTATGGTAGCATTAAGTTCAGCGTCAATTGAGTACTTTGACACCAAAGAGAAAAATGTAGTAAAAGTAGACTTGTTCAGATTGACTTCAAGGCTTAATACAACACGAGGGACAGTGTTTTTTTTTATTATTTGAACAGAAAAGGCTAGGCTGTTAAAAATATGCTATATTCCGGAGTCACAACTTTTCGGCAATTTTTATTTCATTTAAAAGGTTTTAGAATTTTTGTTTTAGCTTTTGTTCAGAGCTGTTCCTCCTTTGTTCAAGCCCTATACTTTTATATACTTTTAATAACATTACTACAGTTGTAAGATTGTCCATTAATGAATAGCATATCTACGATAGAAAAGCAATAAAAATACAATAAAAGTAGAATGAAATTATTTTAATAGAATTGGAATAGAATAGAACTGGAACAGTATCTACAATAGAAAAGCAATTAGAAAAAAATTAAAGTAGAATGAAATTATTTTAATAGAACTGGAAATGGTCATGTTAAAGAATATACGGATACGACAGAGAAGCAGAAAGAATACTGGTATATTATTTGGTTAGGAATTGTGACGTAAACTAATGGGAGTGGGAAGTTTCCTGTTCTCTTTGGGGTAAACCTCCAAAGTTCTGCCAGTACCTCTATTTACCAATCAGGCGCGTCAATTGGCCAGGAGGGGGGGGGTATTGCCTCCACTAGATTTTGAATAATACCTTCATTCTAGTATTTTTATTAAGAAATAGTGTTTTTAGTATGCTACTGAAAAAATCGAAAAAAAACTAAAATCTCCCCAAGGTTTTGAAAAACAAATTTTACCCCCTGCCCCCACCATTTTCGTGAATTGACACCATTGTCACCAAGTTCTTTAGATTCAACGAAAAGATGCCGCGTTCCATAAAACATTATGTGTTTTTAGTGTTAGGTTAAATTTAGCCTACTTTATTAGCTTTAGTGATGTATATTATTTTTTGGTGACTTTTAGTTTTTTTACACCATTCACTAACGTGGAAGATACGGCCTTTAGACCAGGAGAACATGTTTGCTGAAAGAGGAGGACATTCAACCCTTTCTCCAAATCTCTAGGTTGTTAAAATTCTGCTTATAATTTCATGTACTTCACCTTTTTTTTGCCAACCCTCCCCCCCCCCCTCCCCCGTGTAAGTTCATGGTTATGTACCTTTAAGCAAGAAATGATACTTTTATTGGCTACTACTTGAAGACTTCTACGAATTGCCAACTTAAATTGCCAACTACGAATTGCCAGCTTCTACGAATTGATACGAATACAGAATTCGGTTGCGAATACGGAATTCGGTTGAAGCTACGAATACAGAATTTGGTTATATCAGTACAATAAACGGTTTATTTTAATATTGAAGGAGCTGACGAGTTTCTAATACATAGTTTAAAATATCAATTTTATTCGAGTTTCGACAAAAAATCGAGTTTAAAAAAATATATATAGTTTTAAAAATCTATTACATTTAAAATATGAATTCAGTCTTAATCTTGCCAGTAGAAGTTTGAAATAAGTGCATTAATTTAAGAAAAGTCAGAATAAGTTTATAATAGAGCGAGCGACAGCAGGAATTTATTTGGTGACGGGAGGGGGGAAGGGGTTCCAAATTATTCAGAACTCTAAAAATACATTAACTCTAGAAAAAATGAAGGGGCATTCGTAAATATGGACGTAAAGAAGGAGAGGTACGGGCGAACTAGTTAGATAAAATTGGCATTCTTCACCCCCTTTTAGAAGAGAAAAGCCATCACTGAATTTTCAATTGGAAGTTGGAACCTCATTTGCGAATAAAAATTCGCAATAAATGAATGATTAACTTTTTTTTTAAGGAAGACGTCATTATGACAATAATATTGACATTAGTAAATAGTTAATTTAGGGATATTAATACACAAATATATAATTTTATATACAAATTATATACAACTTCAGTGATAGTCACAGATAATTCAACTACCTTGAAATTTTGCTCAATAGTTCTGATCAGCAAATAAGTATTAATTACTAAATTGGCTGAAAAATCTAGTAAAGTGAATTCAGTAAATTAAAGGCAATGAGTCAGGTACACATATAATATTCATTTGAGAGGATTCTTTCAGTAGGCTATATTGAATATGATAAGGTTTGACCCCAGGAAGAGTCACTTTTATGGTAAGGATGTCAAAATAAATGTCAACATTCTTTTAGCTAAAAAGTCATTTTTTTATATAATTTGTAAATGTCCGTAACGCTTATTAGCCAATGGCTTATCTGCAAACTACAACGTAATGCTATTTATCATATCAGTTTCTCATGGGACGGTTAATCTTTGGATGTTAATGCGAGGGCATGTGTATTTTTCGATATTTTCACCTTGAAACCTAAAAGTTATATTGGATTATAGCGATTGGATATAATCGGTATTCAGGGCTGTATCCAGTATTTTTTTCGGGGGGGGGGGGGGTCACAAAAAAATACTTTAAGAAACCAATAAAAATATTTGTATTCATTTTTGTTACGTGTTAACGAGTCGAACAAAAATTTCGGGGGGGGGGGTAAACAGCCAAGTTTGGGGAGAAGGGGTGAAATATATTTCTCCGATCCTTACGAAGAGTATACGCCACAATCTTTTTTCGTGTCGTTATATAGGCTCTTTGGTAATTTCAGTAAATAAAGGCAACGGTTCAGGTACGCATAAATTATTCATTGAAAGAATTTCCTCGTGTATTCAATACGTAATTTGATCATGTCAATCGAGTTTAATTATATTAACCTACCAATTTAGATTAACTATATTATTTTAGTCTTTTAAATTCGTTTTTATATTTTAATAATAATACTGACTAAATCAATTTTAACAAGTACTAAATCAGTACATTAATTCAATCGATATTAATCGGTTAATTAATTAATCTTAATTAAGAATATTTTACACGATACAGTTTGATCTTCGGAAAAGTGACTTTTTTCAGGAAACACAAATGTCAAAATAATCCTCAAAATTCTTTTAGCAAAAAAAACGATAATCAAAAGGCCGTATATTGATATTAAATACATTTCAATAAACATATGAATGCATTGTCTGACAGTCAAATAGCTAGCAATCCCCCCCCCCTAAAAAAAGATGAACAATACAAAGAATAGAGGTGCGACACATCAATATTCATTCCCCAATCCTATTTAACAGACTTAGTGTTTTACAAGTATAATTCCGAAATTAAAATATTTTCCCAAGATTTTAAATTTACTATCTCCTGAATAAAAGACAGAAACAAAAAATGTGCGACTCGAAAGCTTTTCGTTCTTTCTAATGGCTAAACATTTTACATTGGAGTACAGGAGAACTAATACCGATTTAAAAGGGCGGAGCTTTCAGGCTTCCCTTTTGACATGCGCTTAACGAACAATACGACTGGCTTAGGGAAATATGTCACAAACCAATGTAATTTAAGCACAATACTTAGCACGGAAGTATAGGAGAATCATCTCTCTTTTTCTCTTTGTCTAGACACGCTAAAGGCACTTCTATTGCGAAAAATATTTTTGCTATATTTTTCAGCAAGAAAAAGAAATTCGCAATACTTGCTGGATTTATTTTTATCAAAAAGATATTGTACGAGCTGATAACATTGTAAGACTAAAAAACGTTGATGGTGTGAACAGAAATTCGAATCTATTCAATAGGATATAATTCAAATTTTCGAAAAAAAAAAAATCGAAATATAATACAAAAGTGTCCGATAAAATGCAAAATTTATTACAAATTCATCAAAAACATCTTACGTAGATTTTATTCAAAAGATAAAGCCTCTGGGTTATAGATTACCCCCCCCCCCTACTAATCTTATACTGATAGAATTTGCACAATTCGTATCCGAAGAGTATTAATCAATGGGGCCTACAGACATTTCAAAATTACAGTCAGTATGGGGATGAGTTGATATTTTTATAATCTGTTGGAAATTCGAATCCTGTATTTCCAGACTTTGACATAAACGCCTTAATGATTGCATCCATATTTCAGCTCCAAAGAACATTTTTTTCCCTGGAACAATTTTTGATATTTCCCCGGAACAATTCTTGATCTTTATTAAGCAAGGAAAATTCAAATAATTTCAGAGAACAAATCTCTATCTAACATTGAATACCAATAATTTTTTATCTTCTTGCTCTCAAAAGAAAACTTCTTCGTCTACAATTTAAGAGATCTTTCAAATAAATAAATTCTCTTCCTTTAGAAGTTGACGAGTTTTTCTTCAAAAGTTTGGATAATCCTTATTAAGTCGGGAGCTTAAGAAAACGAAAAATCCTTAGATTGAGGAAAAGTATCTCAGTTAGTTAATCCTAAACAAAGTTCCATAAAGCTTTGCACAAATTGCAATTTATTATTGGAGTTGACGGTGAACATCAAGAAGAAGTAGACTAAGCTTAAAATATTTTTAAATTTAAGGTAATTTTTAAATTTTCAATCTAGTTTTTAAAATTTTATTTAATTCAAGCCTTTGGAATTTTAAATTTAAATGAAATAATCCCATGAACAAAATAAGACTACAGAATGATTTTTAAACAACGGCATAGGAATTAAAGAAGTAGCTAATCAGTAGAGTTTATCAGAAGGACACTATTGGCGTATTTCTAATCTCACAAAGGTACCTTTCAAAGCCTGTCTGGGTCAATATTTTTTTTTATCAAATTTCACCAACTTACAAATACGTAATTTAGCTGGGTGGCCAGTGCTTTGTCAAAAACTAATCACAATGAAAAAACCGTTACATGACTGGAACACTAATAGTTAGTTAGTCGCTAAGCGAATGAATTAAATAAAAATTCTGACTTTACTTAGTACTACATCCAGGCCATATTCAGGGACTAAGGAAGAGATTCAAAGCAACGTAAATTAGCAACTTTACAACGGTGTTTCATAAACAAACTTGGCTACAACCTCTCAAAATACGTTCGAACCAGGGGCGCCAATTTGGAAATGGAGGAGCAAAAAAATTTTCTGCCCCCACTAGATTTTTCAAAATAGCCTTTTTTGTTGTTTTCATTGTAAAAAACGGAAGCAATCAAATACCCCCCTCCCCCTTTAAAATTTTGAAAATACAACCAACACACCTTGTGAATAGGCGCCTCTGATTCGAACATGACACGAGTGTGCAAGGCCGTATCCAAGGGAGGGGGGTTTAACCCCCCTCCCCCCTCGAAATGTTTGTCCGACTCGTAAAAACGTAACGAAAATATATATAAACAAATTTGGTACAATCCCATTTTATGGGCCTCTCGGCTTAATCACTGTAGACTAGGCAATGATAAAACCCGTTTTTCACGTCTTAACTGTTATAGAACAGGCAATGATAACAAGGTTTTAATTGCGTATATGATATTAAACTGTGGTTTTTTGGAGTTTAGATGGAGGGAAAAGGTACCTAGGTTAAGTTAGGTTAGGTTACGTATTTATGCATAATATATGCAATGCTTTACCCCCACACCCCTAACGTGCAAATATATAGCCCAGATTTGTTTCTAAGCTATTATATATTCATCCTATTTTATTTTATTTCATTAGCATCAACCAAACATGACTTATAAAGGCCCATAAAATGGGATAGTACCACACATTCTTTATGCTTTTTTTTTAAATTTTTTTGTAACCCCCTCCCAACAAAATCCTTTTTTACCCCCTCCCCCTGAAAAGAATCTTGGATACGACCCTACGAGTATGCAAAAAAAAAAAAAAAATCAAGGATTTCCACAATTTGCAGATAAATTTTTCTGTTTGGTAACTAACGACCTTCTTTAGTAAATATTCAGTTATTTTTGGCCTGCCAAGCAAAACTTAGGAATGGGTAAAGGAACGCTTAATAAACATACACTTTAAAGCAAGGTTTCCCAACCAGGCGTGCACGCACCCGCAGGGGCGAATCTCCAGCAATTTTATTTGGGGGAGGGGCAAGAGGGGTCCATATCTGGATAGTCAAAGGGCATGGGATGTGTAATATTTTTTTCTCCGCATTATTGGGAGGGGCCACTGCCCCCCTAGCCACCCCCAAACGACGCCCCTGCGCACCCGTATAATGACAAAAAAAGATTTTGATTTGATTTCGGAAAGATTTTACAAAAGGTTTTCGTCACAGTTGAATAATATGGTACATTAATAAAATAGTATATCAGGAGATCTTATAGCCCATTCAAAAGGTTTGTAAGATCGTGAGTGGGTCTAGAAAAGGTGGGGAATCCTTGCTGAAAAGATAATTAAAATTGTCAAACTTAAATTTACACAATATCGAGCCGAATGTCTAATTGTTTTGTGGCCGGATTGTAGACTCCAGCGTTATAATACACATCTGATGATGAATCTTCGCCCTTTGATGGGATACGAGAACGGTATTCTGATGCTGATATCACTTCTACCTTTCTGTTGATTGTCGTGAGAGAATTTTCGTCAGTATGATTAGATTCAAAAAGACCACCCTAAAAATAAGAAAGTTTTTATTAAATATCTATATAATTTTTATACATTTATATTTACTTTTAAATCTCTAAATAATTAATATTATAATAGAAAGTGTAATTAAATATCAAAATTAAACATATTTTTTAATATTATAAAACGAATTTAGAAACACGTTATCAAATATAAGAAATATTTACATAATCAGATATATTATAAACTAATCCAATTCTCTTTAGAATAAGTGATTATTGAGATGCAAAATAAAGTGAAAAATTAAATTCAGATCCTCCGGATTTTAAGTCTGAATGCTTCATAACTGCAAACTGAAAGTACATAACTGCGAAAACTACATAACTGTAGATGAGGTATTTTTCATTAATGATTTTTTTCTTAAAAAAAAAACAGCCCCCCCCCCCCAGGATACGGCCTTGTCCTTGGTATTTGAAGTATCTACTTCCTGTGGAACATGTGAATATAACAAACCTGCAGATATAACTTCCCCCGAAAGGATAAGATACTTATATAATTGGATATATTAGTCTTGGATCTCTCCATTCAACAAGTATATCAACAGGTATAATATCAACAAGTATACAATATTACTTAGACTTTTCTTTAAACCTAGGCTTTAAACTTACTTGAAAAATAGTAAAACTGTGCTTTTTCAACCAATTTTCAGAGCATTTTCAATCTAAAAAAAAGCCTGTACACCAAATTTGAAGATTTTAATTCAGTAGATATAAGAAACTGGATTTTAGCTATAAAACAATAGGGAAATTGTCATCTTTTCTTCATTTTAAATAAAAAGAACAAGTTTTTTCAACTGAAAGTAAGGAGCAGCCTTATAACTTAAAATGAACAGAAGTTATTCCGTATATGAGGGGGACTGCCGCTTCCTCAGCACTCCCTCTATTTAAATATATATTTAAAAATATAGACTTGAAGTCTTAAAGTTCTTTTAAACTACTTCTCTATCAAATTCAACGGCCCTTGTGTTTGACAGTCTTTCTTAAAGAATTGTGAGGAAAAGTCAAACACCCCTCCCCCCCCCCCCGTGTAAAAGCCAAAACTCAAACAAATGCAGGTGAAAAACGACGTCTCATCAATCTGACTTTGAACACTGAATTGTCCCGAATGGTCGACCATTGCTTGGATGGCTCCGGAAGTCCATATTTTTCCAGTCGAGAATTCCGGTATCGCTTGTATATATACAGTAGAAATTTTGCATACTTATAGCAGCACTTTCGGATTTTTTCACAGTCTCTCACTGTCAGCACATGGAATGCACCGGCAAGGTAGATTACATGTGGCTGGCAAACTGAACGATAAGTTGAGGCTAGAGATTTCCTGGAGTAGCGTCCGCGATTCAGTACTACAGACCCGTAAGCAAGTTTAATGGCGGTAGTTGTTTGCTTGACGATGGATTGCCTGGTTTTTACGATCGTTTCTGTAATCATGATACCCAGATATCGTAGCTCAGACACTGCAGGGATTGCATGATTGCCGAGGGTCACATATTCACTTTTAGGTACGTTGAAGGTTAAAAACTCGCCCTTCTCTATATTGATAGAGAGCCCGATAGAAAGAAAGTCACTGTGGAGTCGACTCAGGTTATCTTGTAAGTCAGCTTTCGATCTACTGAGCAGAAGGACGTCGTCAGCGTATGCAAGGTAAGACAGGTCGGTACCGTGAAGTAGAAGGGAGAACGAGATGCAGTCCAGAATCTTGGAAATCGCATGTTTGAAAATGAGAGGACTAAGAACGCTATATATATATATATATATATATATATATATATATATATATATATATATATATATATATATATATATATATATATATATATATATATATATATATATATATATATATATATATATATATATATATATATATATATATATATATATATATATATATATATATATCAGACAACGAGCCAACAACTCAAAACTAACACTGAGATGTATCAGACAACGCGTCCGGGTAATTTTCATGACCTTGGGAGAGTCGGACAGACTCGAGAATAGCTAAGAGTTAAATATGGAACACCAATTTAACAGGGTTGCCACCCCTAGTGCTTTATCGCTATTTATAGTAATTGTTTATATCACCTAAAACAAAAAAAATCCATAAATCAGCAGATAAATCACTAGATTATCGAAGAAAATCACTAAATAAACCAAAAAATCACTAAAATCTAGTGATTTTTTCACCGGGTGGCAACCCTGCCACTTAATCATTGAAACATCCGCTTGCATCAAGTCCGCTTACATATTCAACATAACACCAGTGATTTACCTCTAATATAGTTCCTGGTTCTGGTCTCACAGTTTTGTCAATATCTTCGGGGAAATAGAGCCAGCGCACTTTGACAAAAGCAGGGACTCGACTACCCTTTTGGGTAGACCACATGGAATTTATTCTGCCAATGTAAGGTCTTGCATCTTCCTCAGTAGCACAGGCGGTAGAATAAAACAATGCGCATTCTCCGGTCTGAAATAGGGAGCATTTAATCAACTAATTGAATTTAAGATAGGATAACTTCAGCCGAGGGCGATATGTCCCGTGAAACCACATTGGAAAGGAGATAAAATTACATACATTATGCCTTTTAAAACAAAGGTATGATACATAAATTTTAGCAGACAAGGGGCTATTGAAAAAGTCCCCTGCATTTCTCTCCTTTTAATTTCTTAGATCAAACTGTCTTTCTATTTATAATTGAAACGGAAATATATTAATTACGGATAAATTTTTTTAATAAGACTATGAAAATACAGGGGGATCAGCGACTCCACCGCCGGTCCCTGGCATGGCAGGCTTTTACATATTTATTTGCATTGTCACTTAACGTCTAACCGATGCTGTTGTCCCAGTGAAGCAGAAGATGAAGCGGATGATTTATATCATCCTCCGCTTCTTGAATTTTCATGTACCCCTCGGTAGGGTTGTTTGTGTCTCGCAATATTTCTTCCAAGAGACCCATTGTGTTACAAAAGATCCCATAATTTAAAGGATTGTGCAAGACGTTCTTTGACAGCTTCTTCGGGGTCTAAAAAGTACATTTGGCCATATGAAGGTGGTTCAAAATCACCTTCACGGATTTGAGATGGATGGAACGCTAAATTGATTTTGTGATAAATTTGAGCAACTACTTTGAAGCTGAAAACATTCCGACTATTGGCGGTTTGATCGTCGCTTACGTTGAATGAAGCTAACGCAAAACAAGAGTTCAAGTTTCGGATTTGTTGTGGAGATCTTTAGAGAGCAACTGATGTCCTATATAAGGCCAAACCAATTCATTTGGAAATTGTGAAGGTGACAAAGCAATTCGGACAAACAAGCAAAAAGCTCCAAATGAATCTCCTTTTTTGACTACTATTTCCTCAGGACTTGTAATTAACATTTGCGTGGTTTATGGCATCTTTATAGGTTTGTGCTGGGATTTGATCCACAGTTTGTTAGCGTCGAAGATTGCGATGACGTTGTTCTTCCAAAGTAATATTTTTTTCTTCTTCTTTTTCCTTTTTGATTCCCACTTTCGCTTTTCTTCTAACAGCACAATTCTTCGTTCGTAACTTTCATTTTTGACACGCTCTGATTCTCTCTGTTACTTGTGTTTCTCGCTGCCGCTTACCTCAGTTCGTTTTTGACTCGTTGTAACTTTCGTTTTCGCAATTATTCTAACTCCATATTTCTTTGATCTTCATTTTCGTTTATCATTACTTCAGACGTTTTTTCAATGCCCTTTATCTTAGCTGCTCGGATTGGTCTTGTCACATTTGATGGTGAAGATTTGTTCATTTTCACTCGTCAATCTAAATTCCTTAGGTCGTTTACTCGATCTTGTCTCATTTGACGGCTCAGTTTGTTCATTTTGAGCAATTGTTAATTTACATTTTTGTCCTCTAGGTAATATAAAACTGCTTAAAACACCTTCTTTGATTTTCACTTTCATTTTGGATTCGTTCTGATTCTCATGTCGCATGTCTTGCAACCGTATATTTTTTTATTCTTTACTTCCGTTTTTTGACTCGTTTTAATTTTCACTGCCGCTCATCTTTTAACTACATATTTCTTTATTCTTCACCTTTATTTTCGACTCGATCTAATTACCGGTTTTGCAAGTATTCTATTCGCATATTTCTTTGCTCTTTATTTTCGTTTATCATTTCTTCAGATATTTTTCAATGCCCTGTACCTTAGCTGCTTGGTCATGTCACATTTGATGGTATAGGTTGTTCATTTTCACCCGCTGTGAATTTACATTTTTAAGGTTGACCTTTTGATCTTGTCTCATTTGATGGTCCAGTTTTTTTAATTCTGACCAATTGTTAATTTAAGTTTTGTTTTTTCCTCTAGGTATAATGAAAACACCTTTTGTAAATAGACTCATTACACTTGGTATTTTATGCTCAGCTATGTTTCTTGTGTAATTGTGCACACTGACTGATTCAAAGGAACCCCGGCCCCCACCCCAAGATTATTTCTAGCGCCCTCTTTTCCTGTTTTTTTTCACTTTTCTTTTTTAGAATAAATTTTTCAATTTGGTCAATTATTGGCACCTTTATCACATTGCCCCCCCCCCTCCTCAAGATTTTGCTCATTGGCATCCTTCACATTGGGCCTCCCCCAATTTTGCGCTCCTGATTGGGCATGCGTCATAGATACTAAAAACGACTGAGACAGAAATAACATATTTACGCTCTTGAAGTGTGCTCATAGATATGACATTACTCATGTGATTTTTTTTTCACCCCAAAATTAAGGCTCTACCTATGTTGGTATTTAATAATTATTAATTTGTTAGTGGTATATTATATAGAAAATAACCTAAACCTTAAGAAAAAATTAAAATATTTTGGGTTTAGGGAGTGTTGAAGGATTGAGAACCTCTACCTTACGTACTTACCCACCAATGAGCGTTAAAATTGGGTACTTCCCAAATAAACTGTATTTCTTTTAACCACGTGGATTCAGGTTTTTCCTTATTTTTTATGCATAAACCTTAATTATATTTTTCATAATTATATATTTTTATAATCTTAAATTGTTACATAAATATTTTTGATAAACGAAGTGAATTTTTGTAAAGAGGACCCGTAATTTAATAAAGAAAACTATATTTAAGTTTTACTATACATTTAACAGGCAGAATATTTTTATGGTTATATGGTATGGTATTTATGATATGTATGGTATGTGTGGCATTTTATGGTATGTATTTTATATTTATGTATGGCTCTTAAGCAAATAAGGTCCACAGAGCTAGGTCGCTGGAATTTTCAGACTTTCAGAAACTTGTATTTGAGTTAAAATCTGAAATTTTGTTCGAAAAATGATTTTTACTCAATAAAATATGGGTAATTATAAGTAAAAAACTTGGGCGGTGGGGGGGGGGGGCTGTGAAATTAAAAATCTAGATCATTTCATTTACCTCGTCCAAAAATACGTTTAGTTAAAATCTGCGGCCCTAAAAGGCAGGGGCAGATCCAGAGCAAAGTCTGGGGGGAAGCCCAATGTAACAAGGGCACCGATGAGCAGAATCTTGTAGGGGCCCAAATTTACAAAGGTGCCAATAATTCACCAAATTGACAAATTTATTCTAATAACAAGAGTGAAAAAAAAGAACAGGGAAAGAGGGCGCCAGAAAAGTCTTAGGGGTGGGAGCGGGGTCCCCCGCCCCACTAAATCCGCCACTGCTAAAAGGTAATAAAAGTGTCCGATTATCTCTCCCACGTCTCGTAATAATTTGAAAAAAGGGGCTTAATCAGGATTGGTAGAGATTATGAGGATTGGTAAAAAGATTTACTTTCGGAACTTAAAGCCTTTGCCAACGGCATTATAAAAATGTTATTTCAGCATTACGGAAATGATTCAAGGAAAACAGTATAACGGAAATCAGTTCCAAGAAAACACTGAATTTTTCAGAAATTGGCCTGGAATAATTGACCCTAACACCCGTGAAGTTATTAACACTACAATCCTGAATCTTTCATTTTAACGCCACTGAAAGCTACTGCTATCTATGAAGAAGATGCCCACTTTTGCTGCTGCCATCTGTTCATATTTTAAACGACAATGCACATGAGAAAATGTGACCAGTAGGGAAATATATTCATAAATGGCTAAATGATTATAAACTTTTAATACAGCCTGATATCCATCTAGGGTTTTCTCCCCAGAGTTGTGTGGAATTTCCTTTTAAAAGAATCAACGTAAACAATTTCTGAGACTGTCTCTCAGTGAAAAGTATGGTATTGTTCTTTTTTTCATCTGCTGTGATCAAGGCTGTATACAAAGGGGGAATTGAACCCCTCCGAAATGTTTGTCTGACTCGTAAAAATGTAACAAAAATGGATATAAACATATTTTGTATGCGTTTTTTTTCTGTATACCCCCCCCCCCATTTTTTTTAGTAAAACCTCTAAAAACGAAATCCTGGGTACGGCCTTGGCTGTGATTATTCTGGTTTTTTCTTCCTGTGGACTTTTATTTTAATATTTTATTCTTAAAGCTGCACTGAAGACATTTCTGCACTGAAGACATTAATTCTGCACTGAAGACAATTTAGCAAAATATTTGCGTTCAAGACACCATTCTAGATGGAGGTGCAGCATCTTACCAAGTTGTCCTTCAATTATTCAGTAAGGTGTAAATTCGTATCAATGCTAGCTGTCAAAGAAACAATTACTAATTAATCTTTAAATTTACAAAAAAAACGTTTTGATGTCTTTAAAATTTTACACGTTAAATATTCAGAAGTCAAATTTCTAGAGAATATAGCGATGATCTGCTATTCAAGCAAAACTGTCAAGTACTTCATGCGGTTTTAATATCAGAAGTAGAATATAGGCGGTTATAATAGTAGAATATATTCAGTCAAAAGGCCACCATTAATATGCAATTCTTTACAATTACCTCAAGTTAAGTACAGATGGAGCTTGTACCTGGAAGAGCTATCATGATTAAATACACACACTATAGTTTTTTCCCCAGCTTGGAGCTCCCCACCAAGAGTGCCATAAAGGACGCATTATCCGACGTAATGGTCTAGTATAGAACCACCTTCCAGCTGAGATTATCCAAAAATACTTTTATTTTTGTTATTTTAACAGGAGGTAATAACAAATATTTACAAATTACGTATAGAACTGACAAGCAGCGCATCACCCAGGTAACGGCACAATGAAACCTGATCACAGGAAGCGGAGTAGCACTGCCTAAGTAAAGAGCCAAGTGAGCTAAATGTCTTTTTTTTTCTGCGTTGGTAATTTCTAGACTACTAGAGTAACTTTTCACCAAGCCACTTTACGTGGAAGGCGTTGTCATAGAAATTTCTGAGGGGGCCATGCCTTCCCTTCTAAGACCATAGCCTAATTTGCAGACCATAACCTTCTAAGACCATAACCTAATTAGAAGGCATTGACCATGCCTTCTAAAGACCATAACCTAATTTGCAGTTTATTGAAAATGAAATACCTTTTAAACATTTTCTATTTTATAAAGTTAATAAATCCAAAATCGTTGGGACTTTCATTAATGAATATCTGTATATGCATTAAACTTACAATCCACATTCTTTGTTCTTTTCAGTAATTTTGGTTATTTTTTTTTTATGTTACGAGAAACAAAATACATAGCTCGAAACTTAAAAGTGTTTTCAGTAAAGTGCAAACGACGTTCTAGTCTTTCGATATGACGGGGGACGTTAGCCCTACTCCTCTTTGTGGTAGTTTTCGCTCGTTTTAAGCTCGACTTGGTAAATTTGTATAATTTCTGCACGTTTTTTATTTATTTGTTTATTGTGATTTAGTGGCGTTTTAAGCTTGAAATATTATTTGATTTCAGTCTCCTCGTCTTTGCATTTCTTTGCGAAAGTTCTTTGTGGAAAGTTTTTTTTAATTAACATTAAAGAATAGCTACTTAAAGAATAATCAAACATAATTCAATTAAATTAATCTCGTGCCTTAATTTCTTTCAAATTATTTAATTAAGCTTTTCGGGTATTTTTGTAGACTAATCGTTGTTTTTAATAGCCATAAGTTTAATTTAAGATAAAATAAAAAAGAAATTACCCTTATGATTTCGTCTCCACGCTTAATTGCTTTATAATATGTCTTCTTCTTTTTCTTAACTCCTGGGCCATACCACTCCCAGGCCCTCCTTGGAAGTTCAGGTGTACCACTATCACTCGATTCATCATCAGAATAATGAATTTCGTCCAATAGCTCGGCCATGCTTTCTAAGTTACAAGCTTCTTCTGGAACAGTTACTGTTGTAGAAGCAATTTTGACTTCCTCATGGCATGACAAAGGAGTTCCATTTGGTAACTCTGTTTCTTCAGGTATCTGTTGTTCAACGTCAGGAGTAAATTGTTCAACAGACAATGCAGGACTATTTAATAAAAATGGTTGAGTGTGATCTTCTTTTTCAAAATCTGGCCTTGGAGGGGAAATAAGAGACTGAAAGAGCAATGGTTGATCATCCACGCTAAATTTTATGCTTGGATTATTGCTTTTGTGTTTCGATTTATGCGAGGTATCAGACTTATGTCGTCTACGATTTTCATCTCTTATTTTCTCTCTTCGTTTTTTCTTCAACTTTTTGGTGCTTTCGCTATCCGGAGAGCTCTCCACTAATGAAGACACACTATCATCAACCATATCCTCCTCTTTTTGCGACTTCTCCTTCTTGCTTTTCTTGTGTTTATGCTTATCTTTTTTCTTATCTTTTCCTTTTTTTTTCTTCTTCTTGGCACTTTTTCCTTCGTCATTTTCCTTTTTAGTGACAATTGATTCTTCCTCAACTGGCGCGGTGGTACTAGCGATCGGGGTATCCTGGGAGGAGTCCTTTCGCTTTCTATGTCTCTCAAATGCTTTTAAAGGATCTGTGTTGTGTTCTAAAAGAGAAACAGAAAATTTAGGAGAATAAACAAATATAACTTTATTATAATACTCCATTGGGTGTTCTACAATCTACCCGCTATCCGATACTTCTTTCACTCTTTTTCCCCCTTTTCTCGTTCTTTCTTTTGACGCACAAACGACAATGAAAAAGAAATCTGGTTGTTTTGAGCGGTTCAGTGGAAACTTATACAATCTTTAAAAAGTATTTGAAATATTTTTAAATATAGGAAACACGAGAAATTCAACTAGTACTGAAAAAGAACTCCATATGCAGATGTGCAGAAACACCAGAAATCCAACTTCTAACAAAAAAAACTTCCATGTGCAGAAATGTGCAGATGTTCAGAAACACCAGAATTTCAACTTTCAATGAAAAAGACCTCCGTATGCAGATGCGCAGAAGTGTGCAGATATGCGGAAAGTGCAGAAACACCAGAAATTGAACTTCCAATGAAAAAGACATCCGTATGCAGATGCGCAGAAATATGCAGATATGCAGAAACATCAAAAATTCAACTTCCAATGAAAAAGACCTTCAGACCAGATGTGCAGAAACACTAAAAATTCAACTTCCAATGAAAACAACCTCCGTATGCAGATGTGTAGTTTTTCGTAGTCAAGAAAAAAAAACATGGGTAAAAAATCAAAACATCATTTGGTAAAAAAATCTAACGAAAAAAGATAAGCTAAATATGTAAGACGTCAACCAGCTTGAATGTTTGCTTTCTTGTGAAGATGTAGTTGTCTTTCTAAATGAACAAATTGGTGGTATTTGAATTTTTACAGACGAAGAGCGTTGTCAAATTCCACTAATTCGTTTTGCATATTTATTTTCACGATTTAACGTGGCAACACTGACAAATATGTAGTATTGCTCAAAAACTTCATAGTTTTGCAACAACAAAACTAAAAATCTTACACAATCGCAGTTTTCAGGAATGAACAGACCTAAGACGGGCCCTGGGGGGAAATGTTTTTATTTTTATGTCCTCGGTACTTTATTTTTTTTCTAAGTTTTCTTTTTCTTTTTCATTGTCTTTGCTCAATATGGTATTTGATGATCAAATATGATTATATTTATTTTTAGTATTAGTTATCTCCCTGCATCTCGAGCTCTACTTTCAGCTAGAAAATTATTCATTTTTTTGGTCTTTCTCCTTTTTCCATTTTCTTTCATTGTATTTGATGTACTGTCTTCTAAATGTTCTCTAAAAAATGACTTGTTTAACGATGTAGAGATCTAGAAAGTTAATGCTAAAACAAAATATGATAGAGAGCTTTCAAGATTAGAAACTTAATTTGCCCCCCCCCCCCAAGGAGAGAAAAATATTATTCGACATTTCAAATAAAATTCCATCATTAGACTTGTTGAATTTGGGCGTAAATGTTCAAATTTAACATGCCTGACGATGACGATCGGTGAATATGAATATCAATGGAAGGGATCTTAAGGACTTCAGCGTAGAAACGCGATTTAATCAACAACAATAATAAAACCAACTTAGCACAGATAACAAGTATATTATACAGATGTCCAACTGGCCTAACCTGCAATAGGAAAAAAATGAGGATAAGATTATTGCCGTGTTCCTTAACCACTAAATTTCTTAAAACGGCCAATTTATTTTTGTTAAAAAATCCTTATTAAGCAATCATAGATTTAAAACTGCTTATTTTATAAGTTATTCTTAATTCTCTTTAAATTCATTTGTAAAGACAAATACTCTGAATAAGTTTGCCTTTAAAAGGCAGCATTTATTAAACCTTTTTTGGAAGAAAAAGAAGATAGACAAGCACCAAAATAAACAGTCACCAAAAAAATTGCACATCTGTTTCGTATACCTTTCATCTATGAGCCCGAGTTTCTATAACTAAGGAGAGCTTAAATTCCATTTTATAATGCTGAATAATCCGGCTGGCCTAATCAAGGGGTCACTCTCTCTCTCTCTCAAAAATCATGTGCACCATGTGGTGGGTGGCAAGCGTATCAGAACTGTGCGCCACGCATGGGTTTCCGGGATGTACACCAGATGCCGGGACGTCAGCGCCTCCTCGATTCGCATTTAAGTTTGGCCCATAATTTACGAAATTCTTCAATAAGGTTAGTACTAAAGCCAAAATATAACAGGAGACTTATAAGACCGACAACTTGAGTTTCCGGTAAGAAAAAAAGCACCCATAATTTTTCCTGTTTTGAACTGGGTTTTCTGTCTAAGTTAAAATCCCCCCTTGCTCTTCTTCGAAAAAGTGAAAAGTAAATACAAATTTCTTGATTATTTTATGAACTAAACAGACGAATAATAATATTATCCGTCGTTACGTGCTCCTCCACCACTTTCTCAAACTCAGCGTCCATTGTGAGGAGAGGCATTTGTCTAACCCCTCTAGATTTTGAAGATACTTCTTGGGGGTAATTTCTTTGAAAAATGCCTTTTCTTGTACTTCCAGAGACAAAATTGAAAGAGCAGCAAATTTCCCTCCCTCCTAGATTTGAAAATACACTCCACACCAACACTTAGTGTATTGAAACCACAACTTAAACTTTAAAAAAATAACCAAATTCTATGGAAAAGATGCAAAATTATAGGAAAACTCAGGAAATTCTCAATATTCTAGAAGGGCTTACGTAAGTACAAGCTAATCTCAGTAAAAGAGCTCTTGAACTCTAAAAAAGAAAAAGTGGAAGGAGCTGGCATTGCATAGTAAAAAGAAAAAGAGAGATGCCTGTCCAACTTTATTGTTAAAATGTGTGCTTTAATTCCAAATGTTAATTTTTCTGACGTACTTCCTAATCGCGTTACTCTTTATTCCTGGAGGGAAAAATAAACTCTCTGTTTCTCTGTGGTAAATGCTAAAAACTTAAATCATAAAATGTCAAAATTTAAATTTTTAACCCCTGATGGATTTTAAAACCACATTGAGCTGGAAGCTTGGATCAAATGAATTTGTTTCGTTCGATAAACCTAAATTATTCAAAATCTTGCTTTTTTTCGTATGAAATTTTAAGATGGTAAATATAACGAAAGGCTTGTTTTAGTTCTGGGGCATTTCATAGGTAAACTCTCTGTTTCTCGGTGGCAAATGCTCTCGGTGGTAAATGCTCTCTGTTTCTCGGTGGTAAATGCTTAAAAAATTAAATTATAAGTGGGCAAAATTTCATTTTTTTTAAACCTGATCAGTTTTTGTGTGAAATTTTAAACTGGTAAATATAATGAAAAGTTTTTCGAGTTCTGGAACATTTCACAGGTAAACTCTCTGTTTCTCAGTGGTAAATGTTTAAAAATTAAATTATAAGTGGGCAAAATTAAAATTTTTCAAAACCTGATCGGTTCTTTCTTTTATGTGAAATTTTAATCTGGTAAATATAATGAGAGATTTTTTGAGTTTAGGAACATTTCCAGGTAAACTCTCTGTTTCTCTGTGATAAATTCTTAAAAACTCAATTATAACTGGGCAAAATTTGAATTTTTTAAAGCCTGATCGGTTCGTTTCTTTGTGTGAAAATTTAAGCTGGTAAATATAATGAAAGATTTTTTGAGTTCTGCAACAGTTTTACAGGTAAATTCCCTATTTCTCTTTGGTCAAATGCTTAAAACTTCAATTATAAAAAGTTAAAATTTAATTGCTCAAAACCTGACTGGTTCTTTTGCATGAAATTTTAAGCTGGTAAATATAATAAAAGATTTTTTGAGTTCTGCAAGTTTTACAGGTAAATTCCCTGTTTCTCTTTGGTCAAATGCTTAAAACTTCAATTATAAAAAGTTAAAATTTAATTGCTCAAACCCTGACTGGTTCTTTTGTATGCAATTTTAAGCTGGTAAATATAATGAAAGATTTGTTGAGTTGTGAAACAGTTTTATAGGTAAATTCCCTGTTTCTCTTTGGTCAAGTGCTTGAAACTTCAATTATAAAAAGACAAAATTTAATTGCTCAAAACCTGACTGGTTCTTTTGTATGAAATTTTAAGCTGGTAAATATAATGAAAGATTTTTTTAGTTCTGAAGTTTTACAGGTAAGTTCCCTGTTTCTCTGTGGTCAAATGCTTAAAACTTCAATTATAAAACGTTAAAATTTAATTGCTGAAAACCTGACTGGTTCTTTTGAATGAAATTTTAAGCTGGTAAATATAATAATTTTTTTTTTGTCATTATACATTTTTACAGGTAAGCTCTCTGATTCTCTTTGGTAAAATGCTAATGCTGTCTAAGCTTTTTAATGATTTAAATAGGAGATTCTTAGGACCGCCATTCACAAATCTTGATCAAATATTATTCGGCTATTTCATTTAAACTTATTCATAATAAAACACAAATACGCTTTCGGGTATATTCACCCTCTTTCTTTTCAGTTGCACATTTGTTTTGTCGCACGCAAGAAATCGGTAATTTAGGTCTATCTTGCGTTACACTACTTTACAGTTTGGGGTTCTAGCACTGCAGGAATTATACCCTCTTTGATTTTAGGAGAATAAAAAAAAATGAAAAATATCTCACCCTGTTTTGTATCTTCATATATAAGCAAAAAAAAATCATTAACCCATCGCCCTACAAAATTGTGAATCGGCGCCCCTGTTCAGCACATTTATAATTATTGATCATGAGTATGTATAACGTACATATACGTATACATGCATTTCAAGAGAATTTACTAATTATACAGCAAAATATTTGTTTTTAATTGTGGATTATACTGTAAAAGATGCATTGAACTTCGATTACACAGATTCTTCCAAAGACATAACTACAAGTTATGTTTCTAGGATGTTAAAATTGCAATAAAATTTTTGTAGGGAATTTAGTCTAGACATTACTACTGGCTAAAACATTTAGCAATCGTAATTGACTTGTTTAAAAAGATAAGAATTATCTAAAGACAACTTACGTAAATAAAAACATCGTATTATGCGAAAATACTGAAGAAGAATACAAAAAGGCAATACTGAGCAGACAATCACGCATGAATTTCTTGGTGCGGGACATAAAAATACACCAAAGATAGGTGAATGAAAAAATTAAAGATAAGGATAAAAACAAAAGATAAATAAAGATAAAAATAAAAGATAAAAATTAAAAATAAATATAAAAAATTATAAAGATAAAGATATCAAAGGAAGAATAGGTCTTTTCCGTTATACGTATAGCACTGCATCTGGTGCCTACACTGGGTAATCAGATTTACAACGGATCAAACAATGAAAAAAACAACAAACAAATATGTTAATAGGGCTATATATATATATATATATATATATATATATATATATATATATATATATATCCATCGGGGGAGGGGGGCTATGTCAGGGTAATGACTGTTATGTTGAAATACCATTTTAATAATACAATTTTAATTGTATATTAGTTTCGTATACAGACTAGGGCTGTTAAAGGGTTATTAATATGGGCCTATAAAGGGGGGGGCTGTCGCAAACGATACTTTAACCATTAAAAAGTGCATAAAATTAAAAATACAAAAATGCCTCTCTTTTTGTTCAAGCTACGAGCGAACTACTAAAAAAATAAAAAAAATTCAAATAAGTATGGCGGAAAAGACCCAAAAAATTAAGAAAAGCTTGAAAATTATCCCCTTCTCTACAACTGCGTAAGTTCCTGGCCATGAGTCAAAATATTAAAACCAATTTAATTAGTAAAACCAAAAATATATTTCCTCCTGAAAAAAGAAAGACTTCTCGTTATCTCCAAGTTAAAATTCCAAACTAAACTGTAACGACAATACAATGACGAACAGTAATGACTTTAGGTTCAGACGGGGAAAAAATACTGCGATATTCCTGCAATATTCCTGATAATACTGATAATACTGCGATATTCCTGCGATAATACTGCGATATTTCTGAATTGCATCAGCGATTTTAGGTGCCATTACATTCACGCGGGATCGTCTCTTCCATGCCTGTTGTTATGTTTGTTTACAAAAAAAGAATTTAAATACTAGTTGCTGTTGTGTAGAAAACAAAAATAGTACTAGTGCAGTGGATGCCTTCCTTAGAAGGATACACTATAAAATTCTACCAAAAATAAATATCTTATAAAGTTGAATCTTTTCAACTCAATAAACTACTTCAGGAAGAAACTTAAACTGCTTCAATTCGCAACTAAATTGCAACTACAAGGGATTATTGCTCTTTTGGGAACATCTGTGAGAAGGATATAGTGCCAGTTACCATCGTTACCTGAAGAAGAACTAGACAAATCCAGTTCACTAAGTGAGACCCATTAAAATGCGAAACTTGTTAGAATCTCCTCGCAAAACGCACAGGTGTCAATTTTAAAACTAATTTCTTTTTGCATTCCAGAAACAATCTTTGCTGTAACACAAATGAACTTTGATAAAAACTAGTTGAGTAGCTAACACTCCTCAAAATATTTTTAGGTTATTCACCGACTGTCAACTTTTCAAACGAGAATCCAATTGTTTAAAGGCTATTTTGTAAGCCAAAGAATGTATGAAACTACTAGGAGACGAAACTCAATTTCGTCTCCAAAAAATAAACAACTAACACCCTCTAGCCCTGCCAGAAAAATCATAAAGTTAATTCTAGACCCATTTTTGTTGATCCCTTTTTTAACTTCTGTTTTACATTAAAAGGAAGATAGAAGGAACACTTTTACCAAAAAAGTACGCGACTGACCGTATTTCAAACAGTAAGCTGTGCGAAAACTGTGGTTCAATCCCGCTCTCTAGGGCTATAATGAGAGAAAGGTTGTGATGGCTAGGAAACGTTCTTAATTCTAATTATAGATAAGATAATATTTTTCAATAGAGCTATCATAAGCTCTAAGAGAGCCGAATTCGCATCCTAAACCAAAAATAAACAGCTTGACATCAAAATTTTTAAAACATTACCTTTGAATAAAATTCAAAATCGAATAAAAAATTAATAATTGGATTTTAATTAGTACTAGTAAAAAAAATTCAATAAATAATATCCAAAAACATATAAAATTTACCAGTGGTTCATCGAGAGTTTAGTTGCCATTAAATCTACGTTACCATACAGGAACATATGGGTGAGGCGTATCTAAGTAAAAGATATTCCACAAAGAATATCTTAAAACTTTTTTAAACAGAGACAGACGCAACATTTTTTTTTTAATCGTTCTAAGAGCGTACAAGAATGAATTTTAAGTTAGAGAACGTTACGCATTATTGGCAAAATACCTTAAATTTCTAGAAGAAAGAACACTCAAGGAAGACAATTTGTTTGGCTAAACAACCAAGTAGCCCATTAAATGAGCTAGTAAATAATGAGCCAATGAGCCAAATGAGCCATTAAATGAGTAAATAACTCCCATAAATTTTATACTGAAAAGAAACGCTCAAAATGACCATTACCCTAACAAGAAACGTTACCTTGAAAAACATTACGTCTACTCAACCCTTAACGCAAGTCTAAATTTGTCATGGCAATTGTCTGACAGTTATCGAAGATAACTGTCAGATCTGTCAAGGCAATTTAAAAAAAACAACTGTCAAGAATGCGGAATACCATCGATTGTGCCAGTACAAAATTGCAGTTTAAAAGACTATTTAAAGCCGTTCTGGGACTAGGGCTATAGTAGAGTTAAAGGCTAGGAAGATTCAAGACCTTCCGCAGTTTTAATTGCAGTAGAAAATAGTAAAGCATATTCTGTTTTTAATCAGAAGAAACGACGCGACAAATGGCTGTACAGACTTTATAAATCGATGTACGATTTTTATTCATTTTATATTTAGGTTATTATAGTAATTATATCACTGATGACAATAAATAGCAAATCATTGATAATTCAAAAAAGCACCGGAACTGCACCCTGAGGCAATACAAAGGAGTGAGCCTTCAGTCCCGGTGGCCTCCTCCTCTCATGAAGTCGGGATTTTTACTATCTTTTCTAATATTTTTTACATTATTAATAAATTGTCTTTTTTTTTATTTCTATTTTTTAAGTTTTTTTTTGTTATAAATTGTGTGTTTTTGGTGTTAATTTTTTAATTTGTGATTAAAACTTGTTCCCAAATGAATTCATGTATATGTGCCTGGTGGTCTGTTGGTGGCAAAATTATTCAAAATAGCTTAGGTTCAATTATAAGCCTCAGTTTCATTCGAAAAAAGAAAAAAAACATGACAGAAATTACAGAACATATTTAAACATATTACAGAGCTTAAAATCAGCGAGGATGTAATTTGATCATTCCTTAACGTTCCAGTCGGCAGGTTTCATTAGAAAGGTTCTCAAAATTACAAAATTAAGATAAATAACTTTCTTTTTTAGAAACGAACATACTAGAGTATAAAAAAAACTTTTTTTTCTTTTTTTTAATTTGTGGAATGGAAATCAGCCGCATAATATGGGACATTTTCGGGGTTGGGTAAGGAGGAAATTTATCAAAATTCCGATTGGAACTCCGTCCAAATGGGAATAAATACAATATTTCATTGTAAAACCATCAAAATAGAAAATCATGTTAATTGTTTTTTGATGAAAAAGCTAAATAAAGATCGAAACTTCGCTGGTCTTTCAGTGGGTGGATACAGATAAATACCGAAACACACACACAACGGTTTGTCCTGTCATCCAGTGGCAGCAACTCATGAAATATAGAGGTGTGGGGCAAAATGCATTTTTCTAAATGTACGGGGGTAGTTTTTTTTCAATTTTGTTCATGAAAATGACAAAAAAAGCATTTGCCAATGGAAATACCCACCAAAAAACATCTTTTAAAATCTGAAAGTCAGGAGTAGAATCACCCCCCCTCCAATTGACACCCTTGGTCAACAGCTCGGGTCTTCAGCCTTGACGTAATTTTTAGTCACATTTCCTGGATATTTTCCCAGTGAAATTTCAATTTACTTTCACACATAGGAGGAATATATATATATATATATATATATATATATATATATATATATATATATATATATATATATATATATATATATATATATATATATATATATATATATATATATATATATATATATATATATATATATATAAAATACCCTCCCACGTAAAATACCCCCCCCCCCCTCGTGGAAAATAAGGTTTTCCAAATTTGAGAATTTTGTTTGAGTAGTTTTTACCTTCCGTAGGGGGAAGGAATTTTGGTACTTGTGTATTATACGCCACTCACTCAAGTTTACGCTATATAAAACTCGAAAACAAACCTATTTCTTCGTTAGTTTCTTTCAGCTTAGCGTGAGATCAAACAAAGACAAGTGACAGAATAGATGGGAAATATGTAATTTGGGCTATAAATTTGCACATAAGGGGGGAAGGGTAAAGTATTTGGACAGTTTGAAGTCAGAAAACAATTCTTACTTTATAATATGCAGAATGATTGTACCAAACACATTTCGCATGCAGACCCGCTGTAATTTACCCCCCCCCCCCCTAACGTGCAAATATATAGTCCAATTTGTTTCTAAAGTAACGAAGAAACTAACAAAGAAACCGGTTTGTTCCCGGTTGAGTGAGTGGCGTAGTATACACAAGTACCGGAATTTTTCATGTAGAGAGCCGGATTTTCCGGTATTATTTAAAAACAGTTAGAAATTGAATTAAAAAAAAAAACGAGTTTTTCAACTGAAAGTAAGGAGCAACATCAAAACTTAACACGAACAGCAATTATTATGTATATGAAAGGAGTTGCCCCTTCCACAGGACCTTGCTCTTTACCCTAAAGCTTTGACTTTTTGTCCTGATTCTTAAAGAACGATTCCTGAAACACAATTGCCGTTTTATTAGAATAATAAGTTTTGTTTTCCGATTCGAAAAAAAAATTATCATAAAGAGCGAGGTCTTGAGGAGGAGGCAACCCCTTTCATATACGCAATAATTTCTGTTCGTTTTAAGTTTTGATGCTTTAAGTTAACTTATAAGAGATTTTTTTCTTATTCACCTTAAATTCTTATGCTCAATATCTACATATCTGAAATTCCAAATTCGAGAAGTCACAAAAACTAGATTACTTTCATGTAGTGTAGATTATTAGCTACTAACATTACAGAAATTTGCTATTAGCATGTACCATCGAGCCAGCCAGGTTTTTAAATATATTTAATAAAAAAAAAAGTTTTTTTAACTGAAAGTAAGGAGCGATATTAAAACGAACAGAAATTATTCCGTATATGAAAGGGGATGTTCCCTCCACAACGTCTCGCTCTTTACGCTAAAGTTAGACTCTCTCACAACTTTTTTTTAAACAATAAAAAACTTATATGTTTGAAATCAGCATTAAAATCTGATTCTTTTGATGTATTTATTGGTATCAAAATTCCGTTTTTTAGAGTTTCGGTTACTATTGAGCCGAGTCGCGCCTTACTTAAAGTTCGTTACCACGAACTGTTTGATTTCTTGCTAAGCTATCCAAGCTAGTAACATATTTTTACACAATAATCATAAGACAAATAAAATAATCTTCATAACTATAAAAGTAAAACGAATCTCGACAGTTCATAACTATAAAAGTAAAACGAATCTCGACAAAAAAAAAATCCAGAAACTTGATTTTGATTTCTTCCACGTAGCTTAGCAAGTAGACTGAGGCAACAAAAATCCTGCAAGGGGGAAAGGCCCGAGAAAAGTGGAGATACATAAATAAATAATCTAAGCATCCAGTTCACTTTCCCATCTATTCGGAAAATGATGACTAATAGGCTAATAAAACAATAGAAGATGAAAAGAATATCTCACAATAGGAGATCGCCTCTAGTCTTTCCATTCAGGAGCTTAAGAGCTATGGTATTCAATAGAAAAAAAGGCCAGAATACTAATATCTAGCTGGGGAAAAAGTGACGTCAATATAACAAAGACAGTCTTCAAAACTGAAAAATCTTAAAAAACTTTTCAGATATTCTAATTTGTAATTGAAATTGACAGCGACCTTTAGGAAGAACTAGAAAATGAAGAAATATTTCAACATCGTACACAATTTTTTTTTAATAATGCTGAAGATAATTTTTATTTTAAAAAAATATCATATTTTCATCTTCAAAATCAATAAAAAAAAAATTACTAAGAGGATAGGCATTTACACAGGAATTTTTCTGGAGGGGGGGGGAAATAAAAAATTATTTGATAGTAGTAGCAAAACGTGACCAGAAACTGGGACATTTTTTTTTATTTTACTCGGAAAGGGGAGGGGGTGGAAGATATCAAGGACCTCCTTTGTGTAAGTCCTTTAAAGAGGGGTAAAAATTTTATGTTTTAACATAAATTTTGTGTGCTTTTATTTTTTAACAGCATCATTGCCCTCTTTTCAAAATGCCGGCTAGAATAGAAATTTTCAAAATAAAGTTGTTGCGTAGCAACCTGAATGAAAACAAATTTTTCAAGCCTTAAATCTAACAAAAACGAATAAAGCAGGGCCAATTAGCATATTTATGTAACCCTTTGTACGTGAAGATGAACGTGCTTAACGATTCTTGCTAAAAAGTCACTTTCTGTGATAGAGGAGATAACTCCCAAAAACTGAGACTAATTAGTCGTTTTTATTTATTAATTAGTAATCAATTTAATAATTAGTTTAGTCTTTATATTTCATGGTCTGGTATTCTTCAATAAAAATAGTCTAAATGAGACATTTGCTAGATACATCAGTTCGCGGAGATCATTTTTTTTTTTTTTGGATTGAAGGTCAGACACTAAAAAGTTGCCTACTTCTACCCTTTCCCTGTTTTTGATGCTTGATGGTCAGTAAAAATAATCGAAAAACTTATAATCAAAACTGCTAAGCATCTACCTCAAATCTTGGGACCAAAAGCTTCCAGACCAAGAAAGGCAGACCTAGACCTAGACAGAAACAGATATGAAGACACTTTCATCAGCCCGAATTGGGACACATTCGAGCAGAACTTTCTGACTTATCAAAAAGTTCCTTCTCCCTGCAACTAATCCCCACAAGACAATCAATTTTTAAGTTATCCCCCCCGGGGAAGAAGGGGGGTTGAATAACTTGGAACCAATTAAAAACTACAATACTTACCACAACACCACCTGAGGCCAACTCATTGCTGAACATTCCTCATCCATACCCCTCAACTTAAAGTCTTTAAATCGAAAAAACATTAAGTCCTTTAAATGACCTTTTCCTAGCATGATTTGGGCCTTTCGGCTTATCTCTTAACCTATTGCGGTTTATTTAGTAACATTATTCTATTCATAAAGTTATTTACAACTTCATAACTATAACTAATGTTCACCAAACGTGAACAATTCAGGATTGATGACCAACGAGAGGGGGGGGGGGGGCTGATATTTCAGGGGACAAGTATTAGAAAAAAACAACTAACAAATAGGTGCTTTCCGGGGAAAAATAAATGTACAAACATCTTTTTAGATTTCGAGGGAGGGGAAGGGGGATCTAACCTACAAAGCCTCAAAAGTACAAAAATTACTAAGTCTTACGAACATTCATGAACTAGAGCCGTCGAAACTCATGTCATTCAGAAATTGAAAATTTTGCGATCTCAAAAAGGAAAACCTCGATTACAAGGGGGTGCAAACTGACTTTCTCGGGCTTGAGAGGCTATTCGTTCATTTATATACGGTAAGTTAAGCCTCAAAAGCACGTAATTATATTAACGCATTTGTCATGTGATTACACTATACTTTACCTCCAACCCCTTAATGTGCAAATGTATAGCCAAAATTATATATTTCTTATGTTTTTTTCTCTCTACAAGAGTGACGCATACTACTACAATTTTTCTGCATATTATGAAGTAAAAAAATATTTTCTTAACATGCTTCCTCCTCAACAGCCCCAATTCTAAACTTCGCTGATTTTTTTTTTTACAAGACGTAGCTGTTACCATTCTTAGTTATGCTGTCAAAAGCACAGAGAATATATTAGTACGAAATTCCTACGCAACATAATTTAGGATATGTTGCGTCTTTAACTGGGCAAATGATGCATAATGGACTTTAAAATATCATTCCCCGCTACCTGTGAAGGACAGTTCATTCAACACACCATAATTACGGAGTCTTACGAACCTGTCTGCACTGCAGTCGCTGAATCTCCTACGTCATTTAAGCTATCAATTAAATTTGAAAACTCGCCTTTGACTGGGTAATCGTCAGGCAATAGTCTGACATCCTCAATATGTATTATACCGCTATCTCCATCGTCAAATTCAATATCAACTACCCAGCTTTTTCCTTTAGATTGCTCAAGGGGTGTGGCAGTTACAGCTACCCTGCCTGGGTACAGAACCCGTGACCTAGGAGACCAGAATGCACATACTCTCGTACCTGGGCGAGCCGTAGATGGAGCTGCATGCACTTCAAGTATCTAAATTTAATAAGAAATAATTAGTGGATCACTTAAATTGAATAAGAATGTTCTGATAAAACTAAGATGTTCAAATGTCAAATCTATTAAGCTGAGAAAAAAAAATAATTTACCAAAAATCTTAAATTTCAATTTACCAAAACGGTTGAATTTACCGAAAAGATAAATTGCTGGTTTTGATGTCCATTAAAAATAAATACTACTACTACTACTGCGGCGCCAAGCCCTCTGAGGCCAACACAGCTATGCATGGTTCTCCTCCGTCCCAATCAACTCTACACCTCCCTCTTCACACCCTCCCAGGAAGTTCCAACTTCACTTAAATAGTTCCTTACGACATCCTCTTACCCCAACCGGGGACAACTTAATTTTCGTTTGACCCTAGACGGTTGGCCGGAAAGTAACAAACAACGGAGAGTTAAATTAACCAGAAGGTAAATTGCCGGTTTTGGACGTCCGTTAAACAACGGGGAGAAATTTAAAAAAGGTATATTATTTATTTTGACTTTGATGTATCAGTTATTTGGTGGAAAAAAAATGCCCTAAATTTTTGGACCTTGTTTCTCTGCATGGAGAATTGTGAAGAGGGTACTTCAATACATTAGAGGATTGATTTTGTCAAATAATATGTAATAAAAATGTCAGAGGTACTGAACAATCGTATTTTCCATAATTTTTCTATATTATGCTATACTTTTAGGTCAAGTCATTATGAACATAAAATGCTGCTAAAAAAAGATAAAGGTAAGGAATACGGCATTGAACTTTACAGTCTCTACCGGCGGTGCTGATCTCCGTTTCTTGGCCCTTCAGCCAGGAAGTGCAATGGGGGGCTGGGGCCAGCCATCCTGTGCTTTCGCACATCCTACCTGTTTACCTTCCCCAGATTTCTCCAGGTACCCATTTGGTGCTGGGTCGACTGTGGCTGAGCTTACAGAGTCATGCCACTGACCCCCGTCCCAAACCAAATAATTGGGTACACTAGGATTCGAACCCTCGTCCTCTCGGACAAAGGATCCTAATGCTGCTAGCTGGCTATATTCTAGTGTTAGATTCAAAGAAAAGTAGGTTTGCTCAATTCGACATCTGAGACACTTAAACATGGAACTAATTATCAGTGAAAAGGTATTCAAATAAAAAATAAGTTGCACTGAAAAGTTTAATTAAAACTCGAAAAATTCTGGCAAACCAAAAATAACGAAGATTACAAAGGACAGTGAAAATGAAATCTGATGTTTCATTTAGGAGTAGTAGTATCAGAAGTAGTAAGGATAGTGAATACTATCCCTGCATATTCAAATTAAAACTATCCCTGAATATCCCCAGATATGCAGGGAAAAAGTATTGTTAGTCTCTACGACAGTTGAATTATGTTTTGGCCTTTAGCCTCAATTTTTGTTTAACGGTGGTTATTCAAGATTATGAATTAAAAATTGTATTTCAATACCCACCATATAAAGACTCAAAATGTCTTCAGAGATTTATCAGAAGTAATTCGGTTTCATCGTTAACAAACCAGAGACTGCCAACTTTCTTATATCTTATTTATATTGAAACATGTGCTACCATCTAGCCATTAATGCAGTATTAATGTTCAACATAAGTCTTCTCAGGATGAAAGCAGAGGCGTAGCTAGGGTTTTCAGCGCTCAGGGACAATGCCACCCCCCCCCCATCACTAACACAATATAAGTGAACAAAAACAAAAAACCTCAGTTTGACCCATCTCAGAGGTTGCGCCCGGGGACAGCCGCCCCTTGCCTCCCCCTAGCTACGCAACAAGATGAAAGACTGCAGTGCCCGGACTTTTGTGGGGGAGGTTCCTTAGATGTTCTATGGTTGTTGGCTTGATGACACGCTCTTATTTAGGTATCTTTTTTAGGTATCTTTTTAGGTATTTATAAGAAATAAATCCTAGTCCCGTCAAAACTAGTTAGGCCAGTCGGAATTTTTACGCTAGTCCATCACTAAACATTATGAGTGTGATTCATGATCTAATGAAAAATATTTTTGGTAAGGGGACGGGCCTGTAGATATTAGAAAAACTTTAACCAAACCTCTATATAACGAAGATGATAATAGTGAATGTGCTAATTATGGAGGCATTAGCTTAATTTTAGTATTGAGCAAATTAGCATCATGATAGTTGTTAGACAAAGAGATGCCGCAGACGAATTTTAACAGAAAAAATGTGCGGTTTACTGCTGCTACAAATAAAATAACGCAACACATAGCTACAAGGGCCAGCACAGCGAGAAATCGTGCCATTTTCTTGGCTATAGAACTACAAAATAAGTCATTATAAAATGACAAAATGCGAGCGTTTTACACGGCCAGGCTATTCCCCTTTTTCGGGGGAGTAGCCAGGCCTCCATCATTTATATTGGGGAGGGGCAAGAGGGGTCCATATCTGGATAGTCAAGGGGCATGGGCTATACTAGTTAATTTTTTCCGAATTATTAGGAGGCACCCCCTCGAAATGACGCCCCTGCTCTTTTTGGCTGGTTAGTTACCCCTTTTGTTGGCACGTGAGACGTAGACATAGAAAACATTTTTTAGAGAAGCGGTACTTTCCCATTATATGGGCCTTTATAAAAAGTAAAGTTTGTTTAATTATAATGAATAAATTAAAATATGATGAATATAGAATAGTTTATAATAAATTTTGTTCTATATATTTACACTTTAAGGGGGTGGGGGGTAAAGCCTATCTTATATTAAAAACGTAACCTAACCTAGGTAACTTTTCCCCCCTAAACCCCAAAAAACAACAGTTTAGATATCGTAAAAGCATTGAAATCCAAGCTATGCATTACATTACTCTATAGCGGACTCTTGAATTAACCCGTAAAAAACAAATTTTCGTGACTGGTTTCCTTGTAAAGGCCCATATAATGGGAAAGTACCAGAGAAGCTTTTTCAAGTTCGAATAATGCAATGTGTGTCTTACCGACGGGCTAACATTAATTAGAATATGGCACGAATAATCTCGTAATCAACAGGACAAGAGACAAAGTAATAAGACAACTCAACTCATTAAAAAGCAACTTAGAAATACCTGAGCCTTATTTTCCCATTGCACATCTAAAATCCTCGGTGTAATCTCATTCGTCTCCCCCTTTACACATTGAATCCCTTCTCAAGTTAGCTGCTGCACAAACATTACTTACCGCGAGTTGAGTTTTCCATGAGCTTTCCTTAGAGTTTAAGTACATGCAGTCAGTAGCTACCATTAAAAGATGATAAATTGCATGTGCAGTTTGGTAATTTTCCACAGGGGAAGGGGGAATTCACCAGACCCCTTAGTAAGTATACCCTATTTGGTCTCGCGGCGGATCGAACTAGGTGACTTAATTTTGTGTTTAGTGATAAATTATTTTTCTCTAGTACATATAGAAAACTAAAGGCTGCAATTTTTTGGGCCTCTTTGGCTAGTTTATCCAAAACTGACGCTAAAGACGTCAATATACAAGCGGCAGTGGAATGGTAACCTGCTCATACTAGGCATAATACCTCAATCCCGAATTTTAATCAACCTAACCTTATAAAAACACACTTACTGATTCCATCAAAATTTCTTCCCTTGAATATATTCGTGGTTTGTTTTTCCTTTCTCCATCAAGAACGACACCGTATATATCAGGTGGACTCAACGGTGTAACATGTCCCGCACTTAAAAGGCCCTCATTAGGGACTAATACTCTTAGCTTATCAACAAGTTCTTCAGCAAGAGGAGGACGTGGAACAGTGTTTTCAGGCCGCTCCCTCACCTCAGGTCCTATGGCTTTCTTTACTGGGCGTAAAGACTTTGACTTAGTCTTTGTTTTGTCTGCAGTGGTTTCAGGGAACTTCCAACAGGCTGGGAGTGGTGGAGGGGGAGTTTCAAGGGATGGTGATCTAGCAGATGATTCCTGAAATAAATAAAAATATTTATTGTCATTATAAGCAACATAAGCATATTGCATTTAAAAGAAAAAATACTAACTAAGGCAGCCACCAGGACATTGGCTAATTGCATTTAAATCTTGACTTTACTGTTCAAGATATACGAATCAATAAAACGTACACATATAATGTTTGTTAGGTGTATTATGGCACATTTTTATAACAAAAACTAATATAATAGCGAATTCTTCAGTGAGATATATTCACTATGTCATTGATAAAATATCACCAATCACGGTGTCATTAATTTAAAAGAAAATAATATAATCCCATAAATACTTAAATCAAACGGAGACTAATTCTGCTTTTGTAGTCGCTCTTTTTTTACGTTTAATTTAGTATTCTCGGTTTTAGCTTTTCTCTATATTGATTTTGAGATTACATTTTCTTATTTTCTACATTTTCAACGGTTTTTCCTTTATTTCTTCTTAATATAGCATTACATTATTTATAGTATTATGCCATCATTTAGTATGGAAGACTGAAGGCATCAATTTACCAAAACATAGGGGGGGGAGGGGAATGTGTCATCCAAAATATCAGAAACATATAGAAGGCTGTTGAAGGCTATAAAAACAATATCTATAGATCAAGAAAGATACCCCCCCCCCAATTTAAATGCAATAATCTCATGCATTCTAGTCTACAAAGTTTTCTTGGGCGGAATATTATATATATGTTTAGTAATTTATTTATTTATATTTAACCCGTCAAACAATACAAAGTACACAGAGACGGACTACATAGAGAAAACGACAAAAAAACAGAAATAAGAAAAAAAGAGATATCACAACTATCAGAACAATTTATAAAGAACATCTATTAAATACTGAACAACTTACATACATCCAACTTAGAATATCACTGCATAAGAAGGGGATACCATGGAAACTGATTTTGCGATTGTGTTTTGAAATACGCTTTGATAGAGCTATTGCTGGGTCGGCTATTTTTTATTTGCGGAATAATACCCAATTTCGGGTACACAGGGATAAATGAAGTAGTATTTTGCAAATTTGAAATATACTAGACGGAGTTTACGTTTATCTGTTTGTGAGAAAATCTTCCAAAAATGGTGCTGTGTATAAAAAATGTGGTAGTGCTGTCGAATATATAGTTTAGCGAGGATTATTCGGTTGAACCGTTTTTTATTTGGGACAACTGAAACATGAGACGCACCACATTTTTTTCAATGTGGGAAATCAGCAGCAAACAAGAACATCCCAGTTGGACTGACGGTGTGGGACTCAAATTACACCAATTAAATAGAAGAACCTCAAGATTTCTCAGAATTAAATTCCACCCCCAATTTGGAATATTCACTCTCAAGTATGCTGAAGTTTTCTTCAATACGCTATAATGACCTGCTAAGATTAAGGACATCATTCGAATAACAGACAAGTTTCGCATTTGTTGCTGCCTGTTAGGACCATTGGTCCTAGTTTGTTTCAGATAAATGCCCTTCCCAGATTGTTTTCTTTTGGTCCCTTAATTATTCTCTTTCTCCCTAGTAATAATTATCAGTTTTCCTTTAATTTTGGTCGCGCTATTTTCTTTCCTTCTTTAATTGCGTAGTTTGTGAAACAAACCACGAGGCATTAATTGCGCAGTTGGGGATGATTCACCATAGGGCAGTAATTAGTATGCCTTTGGATTGGCTGGAAAAATCCAACCACCACCCACCGCAGGCACGTGGTGAGCGAACTGGGGGAAAATTGTCCCCCAGTGTAATTTTTAGTTCCTTTTGTAGCGTGACTGAATACAGTAAGACTTTTGTTATACTATATAATCTTTGACTTTTTAGCCTAGGTGGAGTCCAAGAAGATAGTTAGAAGTATTACCAGTAACCCAGGACGGGTACCCTTGGCCTTAAAGTGGCCCCTTTGACCATTTAATCACGCTATCGTACCCTAAGGCAGGGTATATTGTAAATCGGGCACTGACATACCTGATAGATACGGAACCACTGGGGTAAGCGTGGGCCTCCCACTAACATTTGGGCCGACAAGGGGCTTCCCCCCTCTAGTAAGTGGCGTAGAAACATTTTTGCGCCATTTTTGCACCAATAAGTGGTGAGCCCAGTTCTTTAGACCCCCAATGCTGCCTCGATGCAAAAGGTTATGTACTTTGATTAAGCGTCTAAGACACCGTTATTAAATAGATTAGGTGATGTGGTTGCAATTTGGCGCGTTCCTTCACAAATAGAAACAAAACTATTTAAATCATTCGGTAGGTTGCTGAAAAAAGAAAGTCTGTTTCATAGAGCACGTGTTAGATTAGATGAATTGGAAACCGGCAAGTTAAGGATTTGTAACTTTTACCCTTCTATTATTTTAACCAATATTTGAACTGTTTGTGAGAAATTTCCAAAGGTCGAGCTTCACTTCAGTCCAGTGCGAAATTCCTTAAATACTGGATTTGTATATATGTTTACTCAAGACTGTACCCAGAGGGGTACGAGGGGTAGAGGGGTAAAAACCTCTTTTTGCCGTATGAAGGAGCATGGCTCCATGTACCAATGAGTCAAATGCACGCCTAACATCGTGTGCTCCTAGAACCAGACTTTACTGGGTCAGTTCAGCCTCTATTAGAACATTTCTCTCTCTCATAATTTATTAGTCAGTAATTATTATTATTATCTATTTTTTTTATTGTTCTTTATTTGTGTTCATTTCAGTGATGATTTGGTTAGTTTTATAATTTCGTAAATGTGTACATGTTGCGCTTTTTAAGCATATATGTGCTTTATTTGTAACCGGTCGTAAAGCCGGCATGAATCATTTTTAGTAAAGTTGTTGAATCTTGAAAAATCTTAAATCTTGAATCTTGAATTAGCTACAACACTAAGGGCATCAACGCACACTATTTAATTCTGAAAACCAAACTGGTATGGCGGAACGCTACATTTCTTCTTTAACTCATCAACACAAAGCAGCTGAAACAGTTTACAGAAATCCAAATATGAAAGTAGTCTTATTAATTGAAAGGACACTATCTCAAAAGTTGCAAAGGGCACGTATGTCTCCTCTTCACGGATTCCAATAGTTTTACCATTAAAGTCTTTAAGTCCGTTGCAAACTTCAGAAGGTTCAAATGGCAAAGTTATCTTGGAACGGCAAATTGGAAGTGAAGCCAAATCTCAGAAGAAAATTAACAATCATAGAACAAATCATAACAACCTGTCATCTCACTCAGCCCAAACAATTCCATTCTTATCTTTAATTGAAACAGATGTTATTCATACCAAAACTTTTATTTATATTTTACTGTGTGCAATTTTGCTTCTTTTTTATTATTATTTTTGTATGTGTTACCGTGAATGACCGAAATACCTTTTTTTCTCCTTGAATTTAGTCAGCCTTCTCAGTCAAATTTCAGTTTAATGCAAGGTTTGGTGATGACTGGTTCAGTTAGTTAGATTAGGTTTGGTTAGATTAGATTTTTAACCCATTTGTTAAAATTAGATTTTTAATCTTCTTAAAATTAATTCTTAAATATAATTCTTAAATATAGATTTTTAATCTTCTTCCCATTAAAAATTAGATTTTTAATCTTCTTTTCAGGCAAGTTAGTATTAAGGTAACCTTTTCTCCCGTATCAGTTTCTCATACTCTGTCGTTTTCTGCTACAGATCATCATCACTTATAACTGTTTATAAGTGATTAGCTAGTAACATCAAGATGATTCTTGTTGTTGTTTAACGGCACTTGTCGAATAATCGGTCCTCGCGTGTCGCTCCATAGCTTTTCCAACTTACGGATCTCTGGTACCCATACAGGTTAATATCAAGGGGATGTTTGACTCTTATAAAAATTAAACAAGAAAAATAAGACTTGATCATTTTGATACCGAAAAAAAAGCCGGATTCCTAAAAAATTATTCATGAAAACATACTTAGGCAACAACCAATTGCATGTCAGCTGAAAGACTTTAATGGTTCCAAACAATCCAAGATGTTAATTAGGGTCTTAAATTCTCTGAACATCAGAAACAGTTAGAAAGATTAAGCAGGGTCAATATGAGAAAAAAGAAATGGCCAAACCAAACCATTTAACCAAATAAAACTAACATTAATATTCAAATTTTTTTTTAATGATTCATGTACGGTGAGCAAAAATCAAAACCGTCATTAATTCAAAAACGTTCAAAAATTAAATAAAAAAAACAGTTTTTTTTAAACTGAAATTAAGGAGCGAAGTTATAAATTGAAAAGAAAAGAAATTGTTCCATATATTAAAGGGGCTGTCTTCTCCTCAATGCCTCACACTTTACGCCTAAGTTTTTTATTGTTTAAAAAAAATAGAGTTGTGAGAAAGAGTCTAACTTAAGCGTAAAGAGCGAGGCGTTGATGAGGGGACAGGCCGTTTCATAAACGGAATAATTTTTCTTCGTTTTAAGTTTTAATGTCGCTCCTTACTTTCAGTTAAAAAAACTTGTTTTTTCTTATTTAGTTTCTGAACGTTTTTAAATTAATGAAGGTTTTGATTTTGGCTCACCGTACATGAATAATTGAAACGAAATTTGCATATTAATTTTACTTTTTTTTGGCTAAATGGCTTTCTTGAAAGTTGTTTAATTTTATTTACGAACGTTTTTAATAGTAATAACTATACGTAACTTAAGAATTAACTTACGTAACGAACTTCTATATCCGTATATTTTTGTTACGTATATTAGGAGTGTTCGCCCCCCCCAGTCAACACCTCACTCTTTACGCTAAAGTTCAAATTTTTTCCAATTCTTTAAGAATGACCCTTAATCACGAAGGCCGTTAGTTAGAATAAACAGCTCTTATGAAAGAACTAAAAAAAAACTTTAGCTTAAAGAGCGAGGTCTTGACTAGGGAGCGAACCCAGTCATATACGTATTAGTTTCTGTTCGTTTTAAGTTTTGATGTTGAAAAGTTTTCAGTTGAAAAGTTTTTCAGTTGAAAATGTGTTTTTTTTTTATTTAATTTCTGATCTTTTTTTAAAATAATGCTGGGAAATCTGGCACCCCTTCATAGCAATTTCCCTTCCTCCATGAAAAACTCCTCCATGGAAAGATCTTCCCACGTATGCCCCGATCCACCCTCCAACTACAATAAAAAATTCGCCCTGAAAACGTATGTATACTTCCTAATAACCGATCCTATATGTAAACTTTGGACAAAGTTCCTAACTAACAGCCCTTCCCCCGGGTACTCTGGGGAATTAAGTCATCCTCAAAGACAAATATTGTATAGCTTTTGATCATGTTGAACAAAATGTCTATCTCAAAATTTTGGTCGTGTGACTTTGGGAAATAAATGAGCTTGGGAGGGGGCCTAGTTGACCACCATTTTCTTGGTAACTTAAAAAGGGTAATAGAACTTTTAATTTTCGTTCGAATGAGCCCTCCCGCGATATTCTAGGACCAATGGGTCGATACGATCACCCCTGGGAAAAAAACAAACAAAAATACAAAAAAAAGAAACAAACAAATAACACGCATCCGTGATCTTGGTTCTGGCAAAAAATACAAAATCCCCCATTTTTGCAGACAGGAGCTTGAAACATTTAAAGGAGCTTGAAATTTAAAAAAAAGCGTGAGTGAAAAATCCGCCAAAAATCTGATAAAAGCATATGGCACCAAAAAGCTTAAAACTATGCAGCTTTCCTTTGAAGGTTAGGTTGTCTTTGAGAATCAGCGGATTGCTAATGTTTAAATTTTTACGGACGAAAATCACTGTCAAATTTAACTAATTTTGCTTATCTATTTTCACGGTTCAAAGTGGCAACACCGACGAAAATATTATACTACCCCAAAAACTTCACAATCTTGAAACAATTGAACAAACAATCTTTGAAAACCACAGTTTTCAGGTATGAATAGACCAGAGGCGGTTTTAGGAGGGAGAGAGAGGGGGCACTTGCCCCGGACGCAGAAATTTTAGGGGCGCAAAATTCCAAATAAATAATCTAACAATTACAGTCATTTTGTGAATTTTTTAATTTTGTTTTTATTGAAAGAGAGTAGAGGGTGCAGTTGGCAAAACTTCGTTAATAAATGAAATTTTGTTAAAATTTGGCCTGAAAATTTTTTGACAAATAGGGAAGGGGGGCGCTAATCAAGATTTTGCCCCGGGCACAAGAGAGGCCCGAAACGTCACTGGAATAGACCTAAAATATGTCAAAAGGGCCAAAAAAAATGTCCTTGGTATTTTAAATAATTTAGAGACTAATTAAGAACAATTAAAAATATTCTTATAAATTCTGAATCGGGGTAGACGATTTAACACTTACTGGAGGTGTAGCTGAAGGCGTAGAGATACTGAACAGGTCCAGATCTGATCCTAGAGGCGTATTTCTTGGTTCAGCTCTGAACGTTGGTCTCGGTCTTGAGTTCCACTCGTCGTCGTTATTGTTTAACATCATTCCATACATTTTGGACTTTTTGGGAACAATAGTTTCTGTTGGTAGAGTTTTAGACTGATTTTTTTTCGGAAAGCCAAGTTTACGTTTCTTCGACGAAGATATTGCAACACCGGCGGTTATTTGTTGCTGATCTTCATTTAATTCCTACAAAAAAAGGATTACATTTCTTCATATTGGTTCCTTCACCAACATGGGCGCCCATAAGGAGGGGGCCAGGGGAGCGCCCCCCTGGCTGAATGATGCTGCCTTATTTTTATATTTTTTTTTTCTGAGATTTCTATTATATAGCATTAAAAGTGCCAATGAGCCGAGGTTTGCCCCCCCCCCCTGGAATTCAGCTTATGGGCGCCCATGTTCACGAACCACTAGATTTCAACAATCTTATCTTCTCTCCCATCAATAAGGGCGGAAAGTATCGGCCCCGCACCAGTAACATTATCTTCACTGCAGACATTCTTCCGACATCATGTTTATTTTTTCTTTTTGAAATCTCTGTTCTTGGTTCTATTTGCTAAGAATACAGTTTTACCTTAAAAAAAAAAAAAAAAAAAAAAAAAAAAAAAAAAAAAAAAAACTGTTCCAAAATTTAATCAAATCACTTCAAAATTAGTGTTTAATCCAAGATTCATCCACGATTTCATTGGTTTAGAATATGTCATTTGTCATAGATACTCAATTGAATCATATGATAAGTGATTGAACGATGAACTTTAGCTAGGATTTGAGACGCAATTATTATTTGTAAAAATAAAAAAAAACACAATAAACCTAATACGCATATTAGGGAATAATATATTTATTTACCCTCATTTACCCCGTGCTCGTTACGCTAATATATTTTAGTGTTTTAAAGACCCTTCTTATTTCAATTAAACGGTCATTAAGTTTCAGGTGTCGTTCTTAAACAATTGGGACAAAAAGTCAAACTCTACCAATTTTTGTTTGAACGGGCAATCTTTTTTTTTTTTTTTTTTTTTTTTTTTTTTTTTTTTTTTTTTTTTTTTTTTTAAGATAGGCCTAGCATTTATTACATAGTTCCGAAAGTACTTTCTAAAGAAAATATCTCTATTTCTGGCACAAAACCGGGGATGTATAAATTGTTTTTCTAAGATTTCTAGGAAATTAAATGTCGGCTTTTAGTTTTCTGACGGTTATTCGGATCATTGATCAAAGTTATACTGATTATGACAAAACCACCCAATCAATTCTGAATAATTTGGTCACATAAACTAAAAAAGTTTACAGGGTGATCCTTTATAGTATTAAATAAAAAAAAAGTTTAACTGAAAGTAAGGAGCGACATTAAAACTTAAAACGAACAGAATTTATTCTGTATATGAAAGGGTCCTCAACCCGTCCTCAACGCGTCGCTTTTTACGCCAAGTTTTTTTATTGTTTTAAAAAATAGAGTTGTGAGAAAGAGTCTAACTTAAGCGTAAAGAGCGAGGCGTTGATGAGGGGACAGGCCGTTTCATAAACGGAATAATTTCTGTTCGTTTAAAGTTTTAATGTCGCTCCTTACTTTCAGTTAAAAAAACTTGTTTTTTTTTATTTAATTTTTGAACGTTTTTAAATTAATGAAGGTTTTGATTTTGGCTCACCGTAAATGACTAATTGAAACGAAATTTGCATATAAATTTTACCTTTTTTTTGGCTAAATGGCTTTCTTGAAAGTTGTTTAATTTTATTTACGAACGTTTTTATTAGTAATAAATGTACGTAACTTACGAATTAACTTACGTAACGAACTTCTATATTCGTATATTTTTATTACGTATATTAAGAGTGTTCGCCCCCCTAGTCAATACACACTCTTTACGCTAAAGTTCAAATTTTTTCCAATTCTTTAAGAATGACCTCTTAATCACAAAGGCCGTTAGGGAACGGCCATGAAAAACTCCATGGAAAGATCTTCCCACGTGTGCCCCGATCCACCCTCCAACTACCAGAAAAAATTCACCCTGAAAACGCCGGTATACTTCCCAATAACGAATACTAGCCTATACGTAAACATTGGGCAAAGCTCATAACTTGCAGCCCTTCCCCCGGGGACTGTGGGGGATAAAGTCATCCTCAAAGACAAAGCTATTATATTTTTCGACCATGTTGAACAAAATGGCTATCTCAAAATTTTGATCGGGTGACTTTGGGAAAAAATGAGCCTGGGAGGGGTCCTAGTTGACCACCATTTTCTTGGTCACTTAAAAAGGACAATAGAAATTTTAATTTTCGTTCGAATGAGCCCTCCCGCGATATTCTAGGAACAATGGGTTGATACGATCACCCCTGAAAAAAAAAAAAAAAAAAAAAAAAAATAAAACGCATCCGTGATTTTTGTTCTGGCAAAAAATACAAAATTCCCCAATTTGGCAGTCAGGAGCTTGAAAAATCTATAGTAGGATTCTCTAATACGCTGAATCTGATGGTGCGATTTTCATTAAGGTTCTATGACTTTTAGGGGGTATTTCTCCCTTTTTTCGAAAATCAGCCAAATTTTCTCAGGTGCGTAACTTTTGATGGGCAAGACTAAACTATATGAAACATATATTTGAAATCAACATAAAAATCTGCTTCTTTTGATGCATCTATTGCTATCAAAATTTTTTTTTTTAAAGTTTCGGTTACTATTGAGCCGTGTCGCTCCTTACTTACAGTTCGTTACACAAACTGTTTGATAGAACGGCCTTAACGTTAGAACTTTCGACCCGTAACATCCTTACACACTCAGGGTTAGATCCAGTGGATGGCTTAGGCGAAAGTACCCCCCCCCCTCCAAGGTTATAAGTTACAGCAATTACAGAGTTGGATGGGTGAACAATGCCAATAGGGGAGCCAGATTTTTCCGGTATGACCCCTAACCTAAAACAATAATTCTACATCGCCCCTGTACACATTCCTATTTTAAAACTATGCACTACTGCTTCTAATATAAATGATATCTAATAATCTTGAGAATGGTCCCAAGTCTAAAGGATCCCACCCCGAGGAAATTTAACATATTTTTCGTTTGTCCGGATATTTTAATAAAGCCATCTGTCTTGCAAAAATAGCCCCTATTTGTGATTTTAAATCATTAATAAGTGAAGTATGGCTTTTCCCTTTAGAAAAATATGTTAATGGACCCATAAACTCCACTTCCAAGTATAAACAATAGTTCCAGTGTAGCTAAACCCTGCTTTAACTGAACCCCTTGCGACTCAGTCCATTTAATTGAACTCTCGCCACCCCCCCCCCCATTTAAATTAGCCCCATTCAACTCAACTCCCGAGCAACCTAAACCTCATTCGACTCAACCCCCGTGTAACTCAACATTCATACAGTTCAACCCCCGTTTCACTCAACCCCTGTTCAGCTCAACCCCCATTAATTCAACTCTCGTCCAATTCAGCTCATAGGTTAGGTTGAGTTGCCAAAACGGAAAACGAGTCAAAAGTTGGGCTGCACTGGGGGTGAATTAAACAGCGGTTCAGTTGAACGGGGTTCAGTTACACGCACACCCTAAACAAAACATTCCAAGAAACCACGCCTTCTGGTAATGGGTATTTTAATGAAAGCTCAAGCAGTTAAGTACCTCATTTCCTGTACCTCACATCACATGGGTTTAATGCACCTCATGGAGCAATGTTGTAATTACCTCACTCAGCCATGTACGTGCCTGTATAAGGTATCTAACTGCATAAGATATTGGTCTTGTACCTCGTGTAGTCATACTTCTGATATGATTCGTAATATTGTGTTGTTTTTAAGTAAAATATAACTTCTTTTTTTACATGACTGCTTGACATTAATATTATGTAGGCTAAATAAAAAAAAGATATAAGAAGCAAAGGTACTTGTCTATTATATATAATACACTTGAAAAGAGAAGGTTGGTGATAATAAAATACGACAAAAACAGAATACTTTATTTGGAAGATTGTGAAGGTCATTTGCAAAGTATTCAATTGGGAGCTTTAAAGTCGGTTTACAGTATCAAAAACAAAGAAAAGTTCAGTGTTAACGCGATTCTTGACCTAATTCATTTTATTTCATTATTAACACGATTTTTGAGGACACCGCTTAGTTTGCTTCAACTAGTGATAGAATATAGTGTCTCACCATGGATGATCAAGAATCATTTTAGATTGTTGGAAGGGCTACAACACAACTGAGCTGGAACATGCAGGTTTCACTCATTTGAAAGTGAACCACAAAAATAATTTTGTCGACTCAGAAACCGGGGCCTCACCCAAAAAGTAGAGAGAATGTAGGGTTCCACAAAGTGGAGGAACAAACGGCAGCGAGGTACATCCCGCCCTCATTTACATTCATACTTAGTAGAGTACATGTGGCGGGCGGCAGTAAAGATAGAAGGCCGGGTTCATTTTAACGCGATTCTTGTTGACATTTCTGCGTTCTGGGAGCATATTTGCAAGTTGTAGTTTTCACAATTTTGCTAATAAAGTATTCTTTTTCATCATATTTTTTTTCATTAGGTTAAATAGGTTTGGTCAGGTTAAAATAGGTTTGTTTAGGTTCCGTATTTAATATATGTTATGATTTAACACCCCCCCCCCCTCCTACCAACCCTAATGTACAAATATATAGCCCAAAATTGCTTCTAAACTGTTATATTTTCATCATAATTTTGTTTTATTCCACTAGCATTCACCAAACTTCACTTCTCGAGTGTGTTTTATATAATAGACAAGTACCGAAGCAAAACTGACATCTGTCTGTTGCATTAAACATAAATAAATAACTTGAACAGTACTGTGCAACATTACCTAAATGCAATGAAATCCTACTTTCCAATGAAACTAACAGAAACCAACTGGAATGAAATAGTAAATGAAAAAGTGAAAGAATCAGGTCTTATTATAAATTCAAATCCAAATGTGTTGTACTAGTTTTGGAGCTAATCCTTTGATTTGTCAGTAAATAAATGAAACTCAAGATCGAATGATTTCATAAATAATATTTATATTCGTTTACACTTGGAGTAGTCGAATTCATACAGGGTCATTCTCTAGAAGGGTGATCCTTTATAGTATAGAACGGCCTTAACATTAGAACCATTTTTGTCAGTTTTAAGTAAAGTTAAAGACTAATTAGTGAAATTTGTCATAGCTTTTCAGCCGTAAATTTTTCAAGATCAATAATTTGTTGGTTGAAAAGGACAATTACACTTTCTTAGGCAGTTTGGTCCGATATGCTTTTAACCAGAGCCGTTGCTCGGGTTGGTGGTGTTTATAACAAGTTAAACTGAAACATTCTACCAGCACTAGTGCATAGTACATAGTGCAACCTACACTAGTGCATTTTTAATGGGTCTATGACAGTTACTTTGATCAAATGTTTCTGATTATTTTTTGCTTATTTTTACCGACGTTTCGATTCTTTAAATTTGGGGCTGGATATTAAAAAGTTTCTACTGAATCAAATTAAGCAACCAAACGTACTTGTCGGTTATTGGAAACACACTCAAGAATTACGCTTAGGTTATATTTCAGAACACCGGTTTCCTAGCTACAAATACAAGTGATGGATGGTACAATGTATTGGACTTAGACAGAAAACATGATGATAAAATAATACTTTATAAACAAAATTATGGAAAACCTAACCCAACCTAACCCGACCCACCCTAACGTAAACTAAAGTAACCTAACCCCCCTCACCCCTAATGTGCAAATATATAGAATAAAATACACAAGTCCAATGCATTCTAAGTTAGCCCAATGCATCGTATCATCCATTACTAGTTTTTGTAGCTATGAAACCAGTTTTCTCAGAGGTAAACTAAGCGTAATTCTTGAAAGTGTTTCCAATAACCAACAAGTACCCAACCAAATTTTACTTTTCACTGTCCTTGATACTTTAAGTCAAATAAATCCTCGAGCCCCACTTGAATGTGTTAGCTAAACTTTCTTTCATTTCTTTAATTTTAAACTTTACATTAGATCTGAGAACCTTTGAATATATTTAAAAAGTTTTAATACTTTGCAGAATAAAATCCTAATGAGAACAACGTTTTTGACGAATAAGGACATTGTCTATCAACTTAATGAATGACTGTTCATTACCTCAGCAATTGAAAAAAAAAAGTTTCCAAGAAAAGTAAAAAAGATGACTCACCAATATGACATTGTCCTGCTTATCGCTTGCAGACTTTGACCTTCTCTTCCCAGTTTCAAGGCCAATGTTCTTTTTCACTCTTGTTTCCGAGACAGAGAATTTACGAGCAACAGACACTCGTTTTGTAGGACTCTTTTCATCTAATCGATTAAGTTCCTTTCGTTTTTCGCGATACTTTCTCTGAAGTTCTGCCATACGTATCCTCATCTCCAATTCCACGGGATCCATAACAAAATCATCCTTTTTTAACGACGGCACATCTTCAGACAACGAACTATCACAATAAGTACTTGCTACGGTACAAAGGGAGTCAAATGTTTTATTATCAGAGGAATAACTCTGGAGCAAACGCGTTTCAGCCACAGTTGATAAAAGGTCAAGCCCCTCACAGGGCGAACTTTTTCTAGCTTCCACTTTGTCTATACTATCCATTAGCAATTTGAGGCCACTTAAGTCAGGTGTCGTCGATTCAACTTCTTGTACTTTCAATTTCTCAGGTACTTCTGCATCTCTTAAATTTTCACTCTTTATATCACAATTAAGTGGAAAACATGATAAGCCAATGTCACCCACTTCTAAAGTTTTAAACTCACTACTACTATGACTAGTCCCCAAATTTAATGTTGACACTACGTCTTCATTTGGAGGCTCAACAATCACAAGTTTATCTTTTTCATCATCCTCACCTTCTACCTCATATTCATTATCACTGGATTCAGGTGTATCTGTCTGGATTAATGCGTCTTGTCTTGGAGGAATAAACGGGATCGAAGAGTTCCCCTTTCCTTCTTCTGAGATTAAATCGTCTGACGTTTCAACCTTAACATCAAGTGCAAGATCCTATAAAATATTAAATAAATGTTCGACAAAAAGTTAATAATACTTAATTAAAATTAATTTTTTTGTTTCAGGTGAGAGTGAATAACTATCTGACACAATCGAAAATTAACTTCGTATTAAGTTTTGCATCAAACTTTTGTGGATTTGACGGTTAACTAGCATATTTAGTGTATTAACTTCTGTACAGTCATCATCAAATTGGGGGAAATGGAGGCAAATGACAAAACTTGTGAGAGTTAATAAGCATTAAGGCATTAACACTCATACTCTTCATATTTCACTCGTAACTCATCAAAATTACTCATATTTTAATAATCACTATAATGCGTATCAAGGCATTAGTTAATAAACAAAACCAATGGACCACCCTTCCCCTTTCCCTGATCAATATTGACATTGTGTAAACAGGTTAAACGGGCGAGATTCTCGTATAGCAACTATTAAAGGCCACTCGGCAAAACTCCTATGCCTGAGCAGCAACAGGGTTGCCACCCTTCTAAGGACAAAAAGCGCTGTCAAATTGACTAAATGCCTTTGCTGATTTATTTTCCGGTATATTGTGGCAACACTGACTAAAATGGGATGCTGTCTTAAAGACTCATAATTTGGAAACGACCAAAGAGAAATCTTAGAAAACAACGGTTTCTAGGTGTGAATCGACCTACGATAGGTTCAGGGGAGGGATAATAAATATCTTTATCTTGATGTCCTTGGGTACTTCATCTATAAAAGACAGTAGCTTAACAAGGCAGTTTTTCTACAAGTATTCTGAATCTGGCGACAATGCAAAGACACAATGCGAGTCAAGGCCATATCCATGGAGAGGATGGCAAGTTTTGTCAACCCCCCCCCAAAAAAAAATTGTCTGGCTCGTAAAAAAGTGACGAAAGCATATACAAAAATTATTAATATGTTCAGTAAAGTTTTTGTACCCCCCCTCCCGTCGAAAAACTTCCTGGATACGACCATAATGCAAAAACAAAACTCGGAATAAATTAAAGTTCTGACTATAGCGTAACTCATGCGATGGGGTTGCTAATAGCTTGAGTGACGGACTTTCACACCTTTCACAAACTAAATACAGCGAGGGCACTTTGGGGATTAATTTGAAGCAAGAAATGCCTAAACATCATAGGATTAGTTGAATTGTGTGGAGTAGAACCAGGCGGATATCCATTGATGACTAAGTAAAACCCACTAGGCATAGAAGCTCAAAGCAAAAAAATCTAGAAGGGGTTCCAAATTAAGGGAGGCCAATCGTTAATAGAAGCAAAATATTGAAAAGGAGAGATAAAAGCCATTCTATCCAAGGCCGTATCCAGGGGGTCAGGGGATTCCCCCCCCCGAAATGTTTGTCTGACTTGTAAAAACGTAACAAAAACGAACATTAACAAATTTTGTAGGCGTTTTTGAGGTTTTTTGTGTAACTCCCCCCCCCCCAAAAAAAAAAAAATAGTAAAACACCCTCTGAAAAAAAATCCTGGGTACGGCCTTGATTCTATCTTTATTTAATATATGGATGTCTGAACTGAAATATAGCAATGGCGAAGAAAGGTTTTCCAAGAGCACGTGTTGAACCTCTGTAATAAATCCCCCTTCATATACACGTGTCACTCGTGAGATACCAAGAGCGTGGTTGGCTGAAGAAAGAAGGTCATTCGAAGAGAATCAATATAACTCAAGGATTCTCTTTCCTCTGGTATTCCACGAGAAGAATAATCTTAAGATCTGTTTTTTTTTTTAGATTTACGAATGAAATAAATAGTACGCCTGCACATAACGGAGAGGGGGAGGGAGAAGGTTCCTAAATAATGACGGGGTGTCATATATAATAAAGTTTTGAGAATAGTCACTAAAATTAGGAAAAAAATCTGAATATTTGAATATCAAATATAGCTTTAAGAAGTTAAGTTAATGAAGCATTCTCGCCGCCCCCCCCCCTCCCGAGGACAGCCATGCTTCTTGAGTGGGTTATTTACTATGTAGAATGCTTGATTTAAAAAGTTTTAAATTCATACACTGATGACAATTTACAATATTCTAAATTTTATATATGAGGAAATCATTTCAGTATAGTTTAATTATGTAGTCATAAGTAGATATTATTCTGCAAAGTAATTTATGAAAAAATTAGCCCGTCCTCAAGGCCGTATCCAGGGGGGATTATGGGGTTTGAATCCCCCCCCCAAAAAAAAAGGGTTTGTCCTATTCGTAAATACGTAACAAAGGGAATACAAACCAATTTTTAATGCGTTTTTATAGTTTTTGTAAAACCCTCCCGAAAGAAAATCCTTTTGAACCCCCCCCCTCCCCCAAAAACAAATCCTGGATACAGCCCTGCCCGTCTTAATTAGAGTTATTCTAAGATGTATGAATTGGAGGGTTTAGCTTTCTCACGGATGGGAGGGGAAGATAGAGAGGAGAACTAAGAAGTCCAGAATCAATGAAACTGTGGTTTAAATGCATCATACATGTTTATCTCTCATTTTGCGTAGATTGGTGATACACAATTCATTTATTGAATGTACTATTTATTGGGGACAAATGGTACTAAAAAGAGATGTCACCTTTGTATAGTGTTTTGTCATTTCAATGAATTATGAGCACATTGAAATGTGTGTGCCCTGTTTTGCCTCAGGGATGGGAGTTCGAGTTGAAATTTTGGGAATGAAAAGGGACTTCGAACTTGGTATTGAGGCAGGGGGCCTCATTATTACATTTTACCCAGGATAATAAATTACTTTTACGATACCCTTTTATGCTCAGGGTGATGAGCTAGAAATACACAAATTTTCATCTAACGAGTGCGCAGATACGAACGACACCTCGGTTTTTACAACAAAATAAATTCGTATGACATGGCCGATCAAGCAAGAAAATCCATATGGCTGAGCCCCGTATTAAGTGAGATTCAACGAGTCTAAACCTCTGTAGTGTCCATTTCCACAATTCCAGCATTAAAATATTCAGTTTTAATCAAGTAAACTCATACTCTTAAGCCATATGGCCTCTAATTGAATTAAATAAAAAAAAACAAGTTTTTTATAAACTGAAAGTAAGGAGCCACATTAAAACTAAAGACGAACAGAAACTATTCCGTATACGAAAGAGGTTGTCCCCTCCTCAGCGCTTCGCTATTTACGCTAAAGTTTTTTTTATAGTTTTAAAAAATAAAGTTCTTAGAAAAAGTCGAAAGGTAGCGTAAATATCGAGGCGGTGCGGCGGGGACAACCCCTTTCATATACGGAATAATTTCTGTTCGTTTTAAGTTTTAATATAGGTCCTTACTTTCAGTTAAAAAAACTTGTTTTTTTATTTAATTTCTGATCGTTTTTTAGTTAATGCAGGTTTTATTTTGGCTCACCGTCATTGAATAAGTAAACAAAATTTGCATTAAATTTTACATTTCTTTTGCTAAATGGATGTCTCTAAATTTGGTTATGACGTAATTAACAAATTAACTTACGTAACTAACTTCTATATTCGTATATTTTTCTTCTAGCAAAAAATGCAAAGTTGCAGATTTTTGCAGATATGAGCTTGAAACCTATGTAATAGGGTTTTCTGATACGCTGAATCTGACGGTGTGATTTTCATTAAAATTCTTTCACTTGTAGGGGATGTTTCCCCCCTCTTTAAAAAATCGGGTAATTTTTCTCAGGCTCGTATAGTCGTAGCCTTTGATGAGTAATACTAAACTTAATAAAATTTATATATTTAGAATCAGCATTATAAACACATTCTTTTGATACATTTATTGACATAAAAATTCCGTTTTTAAAAGTTTCGAATACTATTGAGCCGTATCACTTGTTTTTTTTTATTGTTTTTTTTTTATTACGTATATGAGGGGGTTCTCCCCTTAGTCAATACCACGCTCTTTACGTTAAAAGTTAAAAAAAAATTTATTCACAAACCCCTGAATCACAAAGGCCGTTTAATTAGAATAGATAGCTCTTTTGAAAGCACTAAAAAAACTGTAGCGTAAAGAGCGAGGTATTGACTTGGGGGAGAACTCCCTCACATACGTTATAATTTTTGTTCGTTTCAAGTTCTAATGTTGCTTCTTACTTTCAGTTGAAAAAACTTGCTTTTTTTTATTTAATTTCTGATCGTTTTTTAAATAATGCTTGGAAATCCGGCGCCCCCTTCATAAAAACGTCCCTTACCCCAAAGAAAAATCCTCCACGGAAAGATTCTCCAGAGCAACCCCCTCCTCTAGCCCCCCCCTCCAGAAAAAATCCTTCTTGAAAATGTCTGTATACTTCCCAATAACCAATAAATAATGCTGGCAAGTCGGGCGCCCCCTTCATGGCAATTTCCCTTCCCCCATGAAAACTTCCTTCATGGACAGATCCTCCAACATAACCCTCGACCCCACCCCCCTACTACCAGAAAAAACCCCTCCTGAAAACTTCTGTATACTTCCCAATAACCAATACTATATATTAACATTGGGTAAAGTTCATAACTTTTAGCCCTCCCCCTGGGGACTTCGGGGGATTGAGTCATCCTAAAAGACATATTTATCATATTTTCGACCATACTGAACAAAATGGCTATCTCAAAATTTTGATCGGATGACTTTGGGAAAAAATGAGACTGGGAGGGGGCCTAGTTGCCCTCCATTCTTTTTGGTCACTTAAAAAAGGTACTAGAACTTTTAATTTCCGTTCCATTGGGCCCTCCCACGATATTCTAGGACCACTGGGTCGATGCCATCAACCCTGGGGAAAAAAAAAGAAAACAAATAAACAAGTATCCGTGATCTTTCTTCTGGCAAAAAAAATTGCAAAATTCCACATTTTTGTAGATAGGAGCTTGAAACCTCTACAGTAGGGTTCTCTGATACGCTGAATATGATGGTGTTATTTTCATTAAGGTTCTATAACTTTTAGGGGGTCTTTCCCCCTTTTTTTGAAAATCAGCCAAATTTTCTCAGACGCGTAGCTTTTGATGGGTAGCACTAAACTTGATGAAAGTTATATATTTAATATCAGCATTGAAATCTGATTCTTTTGATGTATCTATTGGTATGAAAATCCCGTTTTCTAGTGTTTCGGTTACCATTGAGCCGGGTCGCTCCTTACTTACAGTTCGTTACCACGAACTGTTTGAAAGGGTCCTAAATACAAAAAAAGTTATTGTTTTGATAATCATCACTTTTTACTTTATGACAAATGAAATATCTGATACTTCAGTTGAACGCTATATATATATATATATATATATATATATATATATATATATATATATATATATATATATATATATATATATATATATATATATATATATATATATATATATATATATATATATATATATATATATATATATATATATATATATATATATATATATATATATATATATATATATATATATATATATATATATATATATATATATATATATATATATAATATATATATATATATATATATATATATATATATATATATATATATATATATATATATATATATATATATATATATATATATATATATATATATATATATATATATATATATATATATATATATATATATATATTACAAAAACATTCTGTTTTGAGGTTTCAATATATGAAATTGTTTAGATTTTGGTACATTTTTCAACACACCTATAAAAGAAGAGATATCATCCATACAAATAATAAAGAAGGGGCCATGATTCAAGCAGGTCTTAGAAATCTTTATTTTAGTGTCTTGGAGATACAAAAAGAAATCACAAAGTTTAAATCATTAGTTTCTCATAGTATTAACTTAATTTATTAAATTATTTCGATTTATTCAGTTAATTTACTTATTAATCAATAATATACCATAAATTTCATACATTAATTATTTGCTACGAATCAGAAATAATTTTACAAAACAGGTTGATAATTGATTCTTTAGATTTTTTTTTATTTTCAATTTGAAAAATGCTTTCTCTTGCACTTTGTATGGTTACTAAAGAGTCACAGACACTGTCAGATCCGGGATTATAGTAAGGATGGTTTGAACTTTCGACCTTTTTTGCCTTCTTTTTTTTGTCAAACAGACTCATATGCTTGAACTTCAATATACTTTTTTTCTTTTTTTTTTATAAGGGAAAGCTGCAAAAAAAAAAAAAAAAAAAAAAAAAAAAGAATAAAGTTCACCCAAGCCAAAATAGAGGTGGACAATCCCTTCCCTCAATCTGCAGCTGGTGAGAGGGCACTCTCAGTTAAAATACCCTGTTTATACTTATCATACCTTTCCGTTTGAAAGATATCTGAGAACCGGTACTTTTTGAGAACCTAACTTTTTTTTTACCTCAAGACCGGTTTTAGGCCCAACTTTGCAAATATTGAGGCTCTCTAGAATTAAAATGGGGATTACTCTCCCTTTCTCTGAGGTAGAATGGGTAAGTATACCCGCCTTTGCAAAACTATACCAACATACTTGGGTATAGAGAAGATATAACCTCACTATAAATCATTTTTTACGTGGTTTTTGTCGGAAAAAGGTAAGAAATATAAATCTCACATGAAAATCAGTCATTTTAAAGATTTAAGGAAAGAAACAATAATGATGAGAGTTATTGAGCGTAATTGTCTTTTTTCTGGCAGTTACAAAACCACAACCAAACCATTACATTGGTAATCATACATCATTGATGGATTCATAATTAGCCCTGATCCAAGTCAATTTTAGCGCCAGCCTGGTGCTGAACGCCCAAATTATTATTTTTGCTAATAACTGCCTAAAAATTGAAATAAAAAAAGATTAGACTTTTTGATTGACAAAAGACATTACATATTTATAAGCCATCACCAAAATCGATTTTTTTTTTGAAAACAATATGGAGAGTCGAGCCTGGGCGGCGCTAGCGAACGAATCAGAACACCACCAATAAAAAAAATAAAACTTTACCGCCCCCCAAAGTAACTCTTTTGATAGGTGGCTAAGTTTTTTTTCTTCAAGAGCTATAGTGCCAAAGTACTATTTTTCATAAAAGCTCTCCCTTCGTGCAGGCTTAAAAGCACTGTATAAAGATAATTAGCAGTAAGTTCACCGCAGATAATTTCTGGCTCTTCATTCTTGGTGCGAACAAATAGCTCCTCCCACATACTCTTTCATTAGCGCGTACAAACAGCTCCTCTCATTGATCTGCCATCAGCGGTCCAATTACCCTGGAACGCGTATTTTGGCAGAAACTTTCTCAAAATGCCTTTGAAACCAACTCGAGACTTCGAAACCTACTTTTAATTCCTAAAAACATCTAATGATAACAATGCACGACTAATTACCAATTTTCATATGTGTATTGAAATATATTAATTTAAAATTAGTTTCTTCAAAATTTAGTGTTCCAACGTTGAAGTCAAGTTTCGCGTTCAAGAGAAATTTGACTTGTCTACCCGTGAAAAGATCTAATGTCGCTTATGTTTTTACGTTCTCCGGAACACGAACATATTGTCTAATATTTATATACTGTGCTTAACAGTGGCTTAAAGTAGCTTGAAAGGTCTTAAAAGTGAGACTTAAAAGTGGGTGTGAGGTCAACACATTTGCCTAATCGGGACAAAACATTTGAGACAAAAAGGATATTGGCTAATAGATGCGTGAAAATTGCTAACATAAATAATGTCAAGTGAGTGAAATTAAGATATTTAAAGGGCCATTAAAGAAGGCATTGCCAAAAGCGAATATACAGGGTATGGGCAAAGGGTGTATCCAAGATTTTTGTTCGGGGGAGGGGATTTTTTAGGGGGTACAAAAAACCTTAAAAAAAGGAACAAAAATTTGTTCATATACATTTTATTTCGTTTTTACGAGTCGGCCAAAAATTTTGGAAGAGGCGTTCAGAACTGGATATAAGGGCCAATAGAGGCCTAGAAATTGATAATATAAATACTGCCAAGTAAGTGAAATTAAGACATTTAAAAGGAAGATAAAGCAGGCATTACAAAACTATATCTAAAATCTTAACAAGTCTTTTATGTACGAACCGTTGAATGTGAGCTAAAGAATTTTCGAGATATTTTTAGTGAAGCAAAATAGTATGGGTGTTCAATGCTGGGACAGGCCTTAAAGCCGAAATATAATTAGCTATTTCATAATTACAATCAGATTATAATCAATTTTAGGCTAGTAAAAATAAGCTAAGTAATAACCTTACATGCGAATGCTCACAGAGACGAAGACTGTTACAATAATAAACTGAGTTGCTAGTAAGTTTTTGAACTTTTGGAAGCTTTTATCCGACACCCTCCCTCCCTGAATTAAAACTATAAATATGCCCTGTATCTCAACAAATGTACCAACTACAGACAGCAATTCTGAGACAAAAAGTAAATGGGCTAATAATATCCTGAGTACAAACAACATGAACAATGTTAAGAGAATGAAACGCAGTCACTTGGAGGAGAGTGGGGGCTATTAAGGGGCGTTACCAAACTGAATGTGAAATCATAATATCCTTTTAACCACTTACTGTTTAATATGCATTATAAGTTTTCGAGAGATATTTAGCAAAACAAAATAATATGGGCGGTCAACGCCATGGGCGGGACTCGGTGGATAGAAAATTACTTAGTTATGTTAAATAAAATTATTTTATTAATTAAAATAATTCAAATAATTAAATAAAATTGTTTAGTTCATGCGCTAAAATGGAAATAATTTGTAGGCTCTAGTGCATTTTTCGAATTCCATAAATAAGCAGTGGCATGCAAGTCACTGCTTCCAAGAAAGCAGTGACCGCTTCCATCTTCGCTATCAATGTATTTATACTTTCTATAACCTGATTCTATTTGTACCTCTTTGATTATAATCTAAACAGTCAAATAAATAATCTCACGGTTACAATCATTTTGTAATTTTTAAAATTTCATTTTTATTAAAAAATGAAAATGCATTTTTTTAATATAACCCCCCCCCCCCCGCCAATATTTTTCCCCAACCCATAAAAAGTGAAAAACACATTTAAACTTATTTTTGCAGAGTTGTGTAAAGTTTTTTTCATACGCCTTCAGAACAAAAATACCCGCCCCCCCCCAAACAAAAATCCAAACTTATGAAAGTATTAAATATCGATAATTCTAAATCAAATGTCAATTAGAAAGAAATACTAAATTAAACATATCAATTTATTTCGCAAGAAAACGTTTAAGTGGAAGAAACAAAAAAAGCTAAATAAACAATAAACAAAAAAAAAGTAAAAATACTTAAAATAAAAATTAAAAACTAATATATACATATACATATATAAGCACATATATATACATATATATATACCTATATATATATATATATGTACGTATATATATACGTTTATATATATATATATATATATATATATATATATATATATATATATATATATATATATATATATATATATGGCCTATATGTATACATGTGTATATATATATATATATATATATATATATATATATATATATATATGCCTATATGTATACATGTGTATATATATATATATATATATATATATATATATATATATATATATATATATATATATATATGAAAAAAGTGGACCCGAAAAAAGTGGCAAAACACATTTAAACTAGTTTTTGTAGAGTTGTCTAAAAAAAATTTGCATGCCCCCTTCGAACAAAAATACCACCACCACCCCGAACAAAAAGCTTAGATGTACCCTTGCTTAAAGATCGCATATATATATATATATATATATATATATATATATATATATATATATATATATATATATATATATATATATATATATATATATATATATATATATATATATATATATATATATATGTATATATACATGAAAAAAGTGGACCCGAAAAAAGTGGCAAAACACATTTAAACTAGTTTTTGTAGAGTTGTCTAAAAAAAAATTTGCATGCCCCCTTCGAACAAAAATACCACCACCACCCCGAACAAAAAGCTTAGTACCCGTGCTTAAAGATCGTAGTATACGCACGTTTGGTAATTATATCATGAATCAATAGGCTATTATAACCCATTGTTACTAAATACATGCGACCAAATATAGTAAACAGAACCAAAACCAATAGTAAGGAGCCTGAACCACCAAGTAATAGAGATTTGACGGGTTGCCAACTCTTCATCACTATGCGTACATCTCGGAGCACCGCTTTCTCCGCCACGCATGGCACGTTCTAAGCTAGGTATATGCACACTTACATTACGCTATTCCTCCTTGCACCACATGTTACCCCCTTCCAACACGTTTGATATGTGCTACATGATGTGCGCAATTTTTCAGCGTCCCAGCCCCCTAGTAAGGATCACGGGCCAGAGCCACTTCTACTTCCACTCTCGCAAAAATAGCTCGAAAAGGTTAAAAAGAAACATTAAATATCTACTTTTGAATATCAAGATCTCTTTAGACTCGCATTGATGGACCCTAGCCTTCTCTGGAGGATGGAAAACTTGGCGCCGTTCTCGTAGCTTTGGCGTGGATAATTTGTTTCTGGTTTTGTTTTTACATGTTTAACTGGCAAAACTAATTAGTCAAAAGTAATTTGACAATAAACCATGCAAAATTCCACAACGACTTGGAATCCAATTAACATAATTATCGTGAGTCGTAAAAACATGATGACTGAGACACAGTCGAAATTTGGGCGAAACGACTGTTTTTACGAGGACCGTCTTATCAGCGAAGGTAGCACGCAAAGTTATTAGCTATCAAACCAAATTCGTCTTTTAAACCAAGACCGTCCTTAAACACCACAAAAACGTTCAAGATGAGACAATAAACTGACTGCGAGACAATAAAATCAAATTTGGCAATATTCCTTAAGGCTGCCGATTCGGAAGAAAATACTCAGTCTATGTTTTAATTTGTCCTGGCTACTTACTTGTCTTAGGACACATGCTCTTTGGCTCTACCTGTTGCTATGATCAAGCAGACGGTTTAATGCCATGCTCTTCTAGTTCTTCAGTGTGCTGTGTAGTCATCTCCAACCAACTTTTACTCCATTTTCACCCGTCGCATCAAAAGCCCCCATTGGCTTCAGGTCGGTCTTGACTGTCTGGATAAGTCAAGACTTCTGCCCTCCCCTTGTTCTTCTTCAAGTGAATCAGGTGTTTACAGTTCAACAACTGTTTGGTAAGAGCGCTATCTAGCTTAAGAAAAACATGACCAAACCAGGTTAGACGGTGTTTCAGAATTAGTACACTAATATCATATTTTTAGCGACTATGTCTCATAAATCTCTATGTCGGTCTTAGAGGACATTTCTTTGCCTCTACATTTTCTTGGGGACATTTCCAACCAAAATCTCATGAATATTATGAGGATTCGACAGTATTCGTTATACGATCATCCATTACAGCATTTCCTCAGTTTACAGAACCAGATTGTGGAAGTTTTATATAAGAGCCAAAAATGTGAAAAAAACATATGGGAAATGCATAATTGAAACCAAACCAAGTTGAATAAACTGAATAAAAACTAAATAAAAAAAACTATGCGGAAGAAACTGAGTAAAAATTGAAACGAATGCATGAATTCAACAAAGTAGACAAGTCGACGAGTAGTAACAAAAGCTCAAACAACCTGGAGTAATATCAGATTCCTGAAGACTAAACTTACTCATGAATAGACGACACTGAATTTTACTCCTAACTATTCTTAGCTAATCTTGCCCTCCTGAACCATTGGCTCCTACCAACATTTTTTTTTCGGAAGAGGGGGGGGGCAAGTCTATATCTATATACTATCTATGAGAAGTATAACATCTTATTTTTTGTCTTTCAATCTTGGAATCATCGAAGAGCAGCTCAGTTAGCGCACTTCTCTCACCAGTTTCTAAACCATTTTCTATTAATTATTTTTTTCAAATTAATTATTAGTTCAAAACCATTATTATTTATTTTGTAGGAAATTTCGCCAATATCATGCGGAACAAATTGTGAGGGTGCAGGAGCAACGTTGAGCTGAACAGTATTTGGTTGAAATGAAACATAAATCTCTGAGAAATATGGTTGGAGTATAAGACAAAATGTTATAACAAAGAAACAACTAAACAAAATTCTAATAAAGGAAAAGTTGACAAAAACAACATTTTCTACTAACTATTCAAAAAATTTTTAAAATTGACAAATAATAAATGCTTCTACTTCTTCTGAGATTCACACAAACCTCTGTTTTGTCTGAACTTCTAACAACAGTTGTGTTTTCAGGCAAGGGGTTTGAACCGTGTTTTGAGCGGGTTCGACAAAAATCGGTTTCAGGTTTTCGGTGTTCAACCCAGCAAACCTTTAAAGCGTTTTCAGCTTACGAGTTCCAAGCGTGTTGGACACAGATTCCTCAAAATTGTAACGCGCCAGAATAGCAAGGTTGAACACTGTTTCTGAGAAAATATTCGCCCGTGAACATGGTGCTCAAAATGATAATTTGCACGACCCATGTCAAACACCCTGTTGAATGTGGGTGGCCTGAAAACAAGCCTAAAGTTTCTTAGCTCAAAACATTTAAAGAGACGCAATTTTTCCATTCCTAACCTCACAAAAGCGATAAGAGAGCACATTATTCGAGTTTGCTTAGAATTTTTCTCAGAAACGAGTAAATAAAAAACGGTTCAAGTGATAAATGTTAGCTTGGTTGCCAATTTAAGGTCATACGTTGTCAGTTGACATTGGTGTGTGTAGGTTTTGTTGTTGTTAGGGCTAAATGAATAAAAACAACGAAAACAAATAGTTTTTGTAATGATGAATTAATAATTGACTCAAATGGCTATAAGTGTTTCTCAAGGAGGCACGTTAGCCCATACCTCCAAACTCGGCATACCATAAATTGTTCAAACTGCCCTAGTTCTAATAGTGGAGGAAAGATTCGGAAAAAAATGGTCAAACCTCGGGGAAATTGTAATAGAATTTTTTTTTCACACCAAAATGCTCAGAAAAAACAGCTTAATCGCACAAAAAAAAATCCCCCCGAATCCCCCTGCAAATGTATCTCAAAGTCACCCTTGAAGGTGAAACACGGGGGGCTACATCAATTGTTCTGGTTGTTCATATTTTGGGGTTTGAATAGTTGTTTCCTATCAAACTAAGCTTATTTAATTCAAATATGATTTCAGATTTTAGTTTGTAAGAAACCTAATGCCCATTTTCACTCATAAAGGTCAGAGTGTGGCGGGGTAAAACTTGAAATTATGAGGCTGCTGGATTATTTGGTCGTTTCCTATGAAATAAATGGCGGCGAATTCCAAAATGAAGTTAAAAACTTTATTTTACGTGGTCAAGTACCCCATCTTACCAAAAACGGCTGTGAAAGTTGACCAACATGAACTAGTCATTTTAATCACTTATCAGTTGATTCACCATTTTCAATCAAGCTAGGAATGGCACCTTAGAATACGAGTCTCGAACAGTTTAATTTCAAACCAGTATTCCAGAATCCCCTTCCACTCCCCTTCAGTTTGCGGATTCCATTCCTTAGTGTCATTCTTTATAGTCAGTGGAGATATCTACCATAGTACTTGATAGAAGACTGGCGTGTTCGAGGCTATATACAATGTTTGTGCCGTTTTTTTTTTACTTCCGCAAAAAAAAAAGAAAAAAGAATAAACTGGGATCTGCGATTTTTAATTTACACACTGCACAATCTCGGCTTCTGCTCTTCGTACTCAGAGGCCAACAGATTTGAGAGATGTGGAGCAGTATATCAAACGTTGTTGGAAGAGTCCAAAGAGAAAGCACATTTTTTTCAGTATGTAGGAGACAGCGTCAATTATGATATTGCTAATATAGACGGCCTGAATACTTTTCATGGAATGGGTCTTATTGAAGTGTCTACACCTGATTTTCCGGTAACGGAACTTTCAGTGCCAAGAAAGGAAGTAAGTGGAGATGGGATGAAGTCAGTCGGCACAGTGCCATTCTACATTTACCAAAAACCTGCCAAGTCACAACCAAGGACTTTAGTTTGCTTGACAAAAAATGATGACACTTATGACAATGAATGGAGGTTGAAACGCTCTGGCGCATCTCGGGCTTTTTCAAAAGCGCATACATGAGCTGGTCGGCCTTTATATGGTCAATACACCAAAAGCTACCTCATCCGGGACTCGAAAATTCGTTTTTTGCCAAGGATTAACCACAACCCAAGCGATATCTCCTGTGTTTATTCTACACTTATGCATGCTAACAAGCGCGCTAATCAAGCTGGAAAAAACTCTAGTCATTATCTTTGACCCACCACTTTACTGGAAGGCGAAGTGTATCGTCGATGCAGAGCCTGCCACAAGTGCTTTAAGAAATGATATTGTTGTTCTGGGTGGATTTCACACACGCATGAGTTTCCTAGGAGCTATTGGCTTCCTTATGGCTGACTCGGGACTTTTGGAAATCCTAAGTCAAGTATATGCGCCTAACACTGGGCATAGTATGTTACAAGGCAAAGCTGACTCTCGTGCAGTGAGAGGCCATGGTCTCTTGGAGGTAGCCCTTTATGCGAACCTTTTATCATCAGAAATGGGTAACAGAGCGTTTGATGGCAATGGCATGCTACCAGAGCAAAACGGCGTACGAGTCTCTCCTTGAAGGAGATGACGTCGACAAAGTGCAGGTGTCGGAAGCAGCAGAGCTTATCTATGAAATAGTTCAAAGTGCAAAAGAACGATTATCCGAGTCCAGAACTGCCCGTCTTTGGTTTCAGTATATGGACCTACTTGGAATCCTGAGAAAGAACCTGAGAGGTGAACGAAGTGGCAACCTTGAGCTTTATCTACAGTCGTGGTTGGAATTACTTCCGTACTTTGCTGCTTCCGGCCACAATCTTTACACGAAGTCTACATGGCTGTTCGTGCAGTCGATGTTTCAGTTGAGGAAAGACAATCCAGGGCAGTACAGAACGTTACAGGAATACCTGTTCATCCGAAGAATTGACAACTACTGGGCAGCACTTTCTCCTGATTTGGTGATCGAACAGACGTTAATGACAAGTATGAAAACGAGTGGAGGTCTAACGAGAGGTAGAGGCTTGACTGAATTACAGCAGACAATTTGGACATCTGCTATGCCTACTTTGGTTCTAGTTAACGAACGCATGCAGAAACTGACTGGCCTCGTGGAGTTGACTATTGAAAATCACGTAGAAGCGATAACTTCGAGGAGAGCTAGAGACATGGCAGACATCGAAAAGATAGTTCGACACATTGAGCCCCTAGAACACATCAGGTAGGAATCACAGCTGTTGAACGTGGTTACTGGTGTCCGTGCTTCATCATCTGTAAACGCAGACGATGCCAAATCTGGGAGAAACGATTTTGAAGGATTTGGAAGCAAAAGACATTGACAAATATGTTTTCAGGAAAAAGGAGACAGCTGTAAATATGGCTGAGGAGTCATCTGTGGTGAAAAAATAGTGAGAGGGTAATGGTCGACCCTGCTCTAATCTATCAACGCCTAGCTGCAGTGGCTAGCAACAGTGGTTCTGACTTGAATAAGGTTCTGTCGTTCGAGCTCTGTACTTTTCCACCATCGCTCTTTAGTTCGTTCGAGGTGATGAGGACAGCCGACAAAGCCTCTCTAGCAAATGTACCGATGAAAACTGAGGGACTTAAGGGTCGAATGACACTGCCATCCTCCCAGAGAGTTTTGGACAGTGGATGGCTAGTCCATAAAATCCCTTGGACTGCCGTATCCACGTATTCTGAGGTTGCAGGATCTTACGTAGATTAAGTCACAAGACATTTCGGCCAGGCAGCGGTAGTTTTTTACTCTTACACTGATACACCGACGATGAAAAACTGCACACAGCTGAAGAGAACCAAAGGTCTGTCGTGTGCAACGATTGAATTCTCTCCTAACATGAAGATCGTCAAAAGTAAGGAGGAATTTCTGAGAAATCCCAAAAATAAACAACGCTTCATCAACCTACTTACTGAGAGGCTGGCGAAATAAGGATGCAAAGTTCTACATGCTCAAGATGATGCCGATGTCTTAGTTGTACAAACTTCAGTCAGTTGCGCTGAAACTTCATCGACCACTTTTATTGGGAATGATACCGACCTATTAGTCCTTCTGCTGTACCATGCCAAGCTTGATGCATGTGATATCTTTATACTGACAAACACACATGGAAATAATGGATTAATGTACGACATAAAAAGGATCAAGAACAAACTAGGAACCGAAGCAGCAGAAAATCTACTCGTTTGCGAAGCAATGTCCGGCTGCGATTCAACATTTAGACTTCACGGCGTAGGGAAACCAGCAGCGGTTTCCTTGTCACTCAAAGATGGGATTTTAAGGATGCTTGTAAGATCTTCATGACACCAGGATCCAACCACCAGAAGATTGTCGAAGCTGGAGAGAAAGCTTTGCTCCGCATATGCAAAGGGAAAAGCAATGAGAAGACCCTGAAGGACGTCCGGGTGTGAGCATTCACAATGTGGGTTGCAAGTACAAATGCTTTTGTTCAGGCAGAGCGGCTTTCACCGACTTTGGCTGCCTCAAAGTATCCCTTTTACAGGTGCTATTTTAAAATAATGAAGTGGCAAGACACGTCAAAGTCGTTAAAGCCCGAAGAGTGGGGATGGTGCCTCTATTCGTCACAGAATATGTATCTTCCCATTATGACAGATGCTTCACCAGCACCGGAGAGCCTACTGAAGATGCTGTGGTGCCAGTGCACCAGCGAGTGCGAGTCGCTCAGATGCAGCTGCCGTTGGAACGGTTTGCCCTGCAACTTTGCCTGAGGGGAATGTAAAGGGGCGTTATGCACTAATGGTGCAGCAAGACAGGATGAGGACGATAACGAAGACGAGCAGGAAGAAGAATTAGCTTTAGGTTGTGCTTTAAAATCAAAATACTTTTGTGATTAATTTACCTGAGCTCTAAACGTTTGTTTTTGTAACTAATTGATCTGAAGTTTTGACCTCGATTAAAGAAGTGGTTTTTCAAGATATTATACTTAGAAACCCCTCATATTACAGGCTCCTTAAAGGTGGAAATGAGGTAAATAGTAAAAAAAAAAACTACTTTTTGACCTTATTTTTGGCAAGACGATACTTTATTTGATATAAAACGATCCTTTAGTCGCAGAACTCCGGCACATAATGATCTGCGTCCTTTACCCCCTCCCCGTTTCGTGAAGGTGAAAATTGATACTGGGGTACGGAAAACGTGATTTCTGACGTCGGATTCGGATTCTTCATGCTTGATTTGATAGAAAACGACCACTTAAACCCCAAAATACGTTCAAATAGAAATTCTGATTTTCCCTCTTATTTTCCCCCTTCAAGGGGGATTTCGGGTAATTGTGCTAGGAGGGTTCGGGGGGATTTTTTTTGTGTGATTAAGCTGATTTTTCTGAACATTTTGGTGTGAAAAAAAATTCTGTTGCAATTTTCCCGAGGTCAAACCGTATTTTTCCTCCACTATATTACAATTCACGGCCTGAAAAAAAAGCCGTGTACTAAATGAATAACAAACAAGGAAAGTACATTCGAGGATTTTGGAACAAAAAATTAAGAATGGGCTACAAGAAGGCAGGGGATGAAGTCTCGAGTCGGGACACCCCCTCCCCCGAAATCCTAAGTTTTCCCGAATTACTGGGTGCTTCGTATTCAACTTATCATATAAGTACTGTTTTTTATTAATCCCCCTCCCTGAAAAAAACTCCCCTGTACGTGTCTGCCCTTACCCCTTACTCCAATATTATAAACTGTTCAGAATTTCCAGTTCCCATACAATGCATCTGTTATCCCCTTCTGATGATTTGAGCGCTAAAAAAAAAAATAAGTAGTAGATTTCAGTCATAAAAATGAAAAAGTTTTGTTTCAAATTATTCAAGCAATATTAAGAAAAATACCTTGAATTTTAAAAGATCAAAAATATGAGTATCCATCAAAGCCTGTCATAGATGGCATCGCTAAAGGACATGACTTTTTTTATATTTTGAAAGAATTCGTGACAAGGCATTCGTCTTGGATATTCATCTACCGTTCAGGAGGAAAAGCAATTTTTCTAAGAACTCAATAACAAGCAACAATATGAGCTGGAAACACTTTTGCACAGAGAATTGGTATGCTGGGTGGCTAGTTTTGAGAAATGAGAGTTGATACCTGTCAACCCTTTGATAGAATAAATCACAAATAACAAGGAATACGACTACACAATATGAAAAAAAAACGTCAGCAAGAACGTATCCAAGATTTTTTTTAGGGTGTCTGGGAGGGGGGGGGGGGAGTATAAAAACTTAAAAAAAACACATCAAAAATGTGTTTATATTCATCTATGATATGTTTTTCCGATTCGTAAAAACATTTCGGAGGGAGGGGGGTAAAACCCCTACCCCCTGGATACAGCCTTGAGCTTTGGTAATCCAAAAAGTGTTATGCAGCATTTTTTGGGAAAGTTAGGTTTACTTCTCATCCCTCAAACAAAACCAGTTCTCTCGACCGATTCAATCAGTTTTCTCCTATCGTATTTGGTCTCTAAAATATATATGATTCTATTTTTTCCAAATGTGTTCTTTCCTCTTACCTTGCTTGCAGGGTGGCTTGCTTTTAAGAAGCGAGGGTGCTCTTCAACTCTGCGGCACAATACCTGTGATTTTCCGCAGAAGCTCACTATTTTCTGGATGTAAAACCCTGAAGAATGGTTACAGTTTTATATCTTATGTTACGTTAATACCATTCATTATGTTAAACATATAACAAAGGGGTATAATGATTTGAGGAAATCCACGAACCTTCACTTCTATAGTAAAATCAAGCCAACGTCTTTACAGAATTGTAAGTTAAATCGAATCTGTAAATACATGCAGGGGCGTCAACTGGGAGGGGAGCAGGGGGGATTACCCCTAGATTTACTGCCTCACACCCTACATTTTGAAAATACCTTTTTTTTGGTATTTCCATTAAAAATATTCCAAAATACTCCCCCCCTATATTTTAGAAATACGTTTTGCCTTCTCCATATATTTTCGTGAATTGAGACCACTGAATACATGTGCGTGTAGCTCCAGGCTCGGAAAAACTGTCTATCATTCTTTAAAAATAATCTTAAGAAGAAAGAACATCATGCATCATTCTTGTCTATGTCCTGAAGGAACCTGAAGGAAACACCAACAGAAGAAAAGCAGCGTTCAATTCCCCAGTCAATGCTATTTCGATGTTACCATCAATACCATCCCGATCGCTCCCTGCCCCCTCTAATGGGGCAAAACATAGCCCTGGGCTATTTACAAAACTACAAGAAAGCACTGCAATAATGATATTCTTCCTTTATAATATACAAAAAGTCTCTATTGAGCAGACTTCCATGTTTCCTTCCATTTTCATCCACGTTTTTATATCATACTTGTTAAATATATTTATATTATTATATACGTTATATTATAATAATTTATTTACATTATATATGTTCTTATTATTTAACAATAAAACGTTGCTATATACCGGATTAAGAATAAAACGTCTATTAACGAACAGATTCAATGATTCCAATAAATGAAAAACAATAGGTACATATATTCCTAGGGCTATATCTGGTTCCATTGGGGGAGGAAAGATAGGACGCAATAGTCACGATCACGGCCATTATGATAGGCAAAAGAGTGTTGACTGGGGAATCAAATTAGACAATTCCTTTGCTATTACAGAAGAGGGTACAGACAAGAATGACACCCAATTTCGGGAAGTGGAGTATTCTTCCCTTTTTTGTTAATCAAATGATGAAAATACAAGTCCGAATTTGTCTGGGTGGGTGTCAAAAGATTTCAAAAAGGGGGAGCTTATTTGCAGGGGCGTAGCTCCAGCACTTTTACTGAAGGGGGAAGAGGGGTCCATATCCAGATAGTCAAGAGGCATGGGCTATATAATGTTTTTTCTAATTATCGGGAGGAAACTGCCCCCCCCCCAAAAAAATAAAGTATATAACACCCATGCTTATTTGAGTATGATAATGACGATCTACTCCTATCTGTTCAAAGTCACCAAAACATATAGTTGCCTTTAGAAATTTATTTTTTTTAAATTAATAAAATGATCCAATTTCATGATATCCCCTAATCCCCTAATCTGTATCGTTTCATTTGTTTTATATCTTTATTTGTCAGTGTTACTTTGCTTAAAGTTAATATTGTTTTATCGGGATATTTTTCATATGGCTAACAGGGCCGTATCTAGGACTTTTTTCGGTAGGGGGAGGGGGGGGGTACAAAAAAATTTAAAAAACGCAACACAAAATTTGTTTATATTAATTTTTATTACTTTTTTACGAGTCGGATAAACATTTCGGGGGAAGGGTTCAAACCCCCTAACCCCCTCCTGGATACGGCCTTGATGGCTAAACATATCTTAAATACATTTACGTCCAATTATTGTTTAATTAATACGATAATACCAAGAAGATACGATGCATTCTTTGTTTCTTTGTACAAATTCTTTCCAATTTCATGGAAAGAATGCCCTTCATGTTTTCTTAGAAACATTAGAAACAATGCCCTTAGAAACACGTCCACAATAAAATCGGTAACATTATAGAGCCAAAATAAGTCGGTACCTCAGCTTTTACCACAGGTTTCTCATTTCCTGAGATGGTTAAATTGTTGCCACAACTTGAAATCACTGCTTCAGAAGAAATGGTCTCCGGACAAATCGGACTCATAAATCCAACAACGGAAGTGGTTGTCTGGAACAAGAGATAAGAACATTTAAAAAATAAAATTGCAGCGGTATGCTAACATAAACTCCGTTTTTTGCTTCATCAAAGTGCTAAGATCTTACAGCTCACCGCCAAATATATATATGAAGTGAGAACTTTCATGACAATCTCATTAAAGCCCTTAGACCACAGATCAGAGCAGAATGAAGAAAGATGTTTGCAAAAGAACGGCTTCAGAAGCAAGATCAAAGTTCTCAGATTTTCTTTAAAATCGCTTTCTGCCAAAAGATCAAGACCTTAGCAATTTGATAAGCTAAAGAAAGGACCGATAATGTCAAACACTCGTTTTAGATAAACAATAAAAGCCAAGGACATATCTCCAACATTTTTATTAGAGGAGGGGGGGTGCAAGAGGAGTCTCCATCCCGATAGTCAAGGGGCATGGGCTATATAATAAATTTTTCTCCAAATTATTTGGGGGCACCCCCCCCCCCGAAACAACGCCACTGATAAAAGCATGTACAGAGTAGCATGAATCCTGGTGATAACCAGGAAATATATAAGTGAACCAGGAAGGGGTCAAATTTTTTAACATGATTTTACGAATGAATCTTACGTAAGACATTGTATGAAGCTGCACGTTACTGGCACGTTATGGAACAACGTGCGATGCAGCGATGGTAATTTTCTTGAACGTACTAGTCGTCATTGGAAATCCCGTCTTCGTTCTAAATTTCGACGGATGCGGTTTTCATAAATCTACGACACGTGGTAATCAGCGAGCCACAGAATTCTCCAGCGAGAATTTTGATACTTTTTGGTCAAATCTATTCTATTTCTCTTCCCTCAGTGGCGGCGAGTAGCTTACCATCCCCGATAATTAGGGCCATTTTAAACATTTAAGATTCGATTTGTTTGGACGGTAAACCTCGGCAATCTGTTTGTATTGGGCTTCAGCCAAAATTTGTTTCTGAAATACAACATTTTCGTCATATTTTGTAATATTTCCTTAGAATTTGTCAGAGAAACAGGTTCTACTTGGATGAAAAACTTTACATAGGCGCTATAACATATAAGTACCAATTCTTGTCCTATACCTTTGCCTTCAACTACGTCAGAACTAGTTAAACATGCGTCAAGATTTCGTCTAGCATCTTTTTTTACCTGCTAGTGCTAATCGCTACTTATAAGAAATGCCTTTCAGTGGAATTTGTCAATTTCATTAAGGGTTGTTGTCCAATACTCCTGGCCAAGCTCAATTTATGACTATGCTTGTCTTGGTAATGCGCGTTAAGTGGTAGACCGCGTAAACAAGTTTAAGCTGTTTGACATATTAATGAATCGTAGCCCCCCTATTGGCGACTTGTTTTCATTTGGTTTATAAGGCAGTGCCTTATGATTCTCTGAATCCCGAGATGAGTTCAACTCTTTCTTCAGCAATTTGTGCTCCCTAAAAACCCCGTCCTTCCTTTCTTTATGAAGCATCAGAGCTAATTTACTGGGTTGCTGTATTGGGTCTGTTACTCTATTTATAAACAATTGAAGTTAGGCTGATGACCTTGTTGTGTCATCGAATTGGCCCGCTACACTTGATGTGTTCATGCTGCTTGTGATAGTTATGCCGCTAACCTTAAGAGGATTCAACTTAAAGCAGTCGTTCTCAAACTGTGGTACGCGTACACCTTTGGGGTAAGTAAAATATTTTAGGAGGTACACAGCCGATCAACAAAAAAAAAACCTTTTACTCTAGAACTGGCAATTTTATTAATACATTTTAGCCATAGTTTACTTAGTACCGGTAATTGAGAAGGGGTACCTAAAATGTTTTGTGGGTAAAAAGGGGTACAGTGTCTAAATAAGTTAGGGAACCACTGCCTTTAAGGATCATCCCATCTGATCAATTATACACTTTTTTAGTTTTCTTGACGCTTTTTCAAATAAAGCCAGGAAATCCCCGCCCCGCCGCGTAAAAATCTCCCCCAAAAAATTCCTTCCCATGGAAAATCCCTCCCCACCAAAAAACTTTCGTATGTTTCCCAATATCAAATACGATATGTAAACAAAGGGCAATTGCAAAGCTTACGGTTCTTTCCCCAGGTGCTGCGGGGGTTCATTTTATCCACAAAAGCATAATTATTGGACATTTCAACCATGCTGAATCAAATGGCTATATGAAAATTTTTATCAGATGTTAACGAGGAAAAACAGGCCTGTGAGGGGATTAGTTGCCCTCCCATCTTTTTGGTCACTTAAAAATTGCACTCAGAAAAAAAGAAATTATTCTGTATATGAGGTGGGCTACCCCATTTTCAATCCTAGGTCTTTACGCAAACGTTTGACTTTTTGTCGCAATTTTTTTAAGAAAGACTATTCAAACACATGGGCCATTAGATTTGAATGAGAAGTATCTTTAAGAAATTTTAAGATTTCAGCATAAAGAGCGAGAATTAAGAGAGGGGCGACCCCCTCATATGCGGAATAAATTTTGATCGCTTTAAGTTTTAATTTTGCTCCTTACTTACAGTTGAAAAAGTCGTTCTTTTTATTTAGTTTCTGACCGTTTCTTTTTAAATCAAGCCAGGACCCCCCTCCCCCCAGTGTAAAAAAATTCATTGAAAATTACAACCAAAAACTTCATCCCGCGGGAGATTACCTCAGTGGAAAATGCCCCCGCAAAAATCCCCCATAAAAAATCTACGCCCATTTCCCATTAACAAATACCATGTGTGAACAGTGGATAAACTGCGTAACTTACAGCCCTTTCCCCCGGGGCTTTGGGGGGGGGGGGGCATGGCATCCCGAGGCATAGCTATTGGATCTTTCAACTATGTTGAATCTTATGGCTATCTTAAACTTTTAATCGGATGTCTTTTGGGGAAATGGGGCGTGGGAGGTGGGCTAGTTGCCCTCCAATCTTTTTGGTTACTTAGAAAAAGCACTAAAACTTCTAATTTCCGCGTGAATGAGCCCTCTTCCGACCTTCTAGAACCATTAGTTTGATACGATTTGCCTGGAAAAAAATTAAAGGCGCATCCGTGGTCTTTCTTCTGGCAAAAAAAAAAAAAATTCCACATTTTTGTACATAGGAGCTTGAAGTCACAACGGGTGATTTTTCTTATGTGTTGAATCTGATAGTATGACTTTCATTAAAATAACTTGACTTTTTGGGGGTGTTTCCCCTTTTACGAAACAGGGCAACTTTTTTCAGGCTCTTTACTTTTTATGGGAAACATAAAAGCTTAATGAATATTATATATTTGAAATCACCATAAAAAGTCAATTATTTTGATGTATCAATTGTTATCAAAATCCCGTCTTTAGAGCTTTAGTTACTATTGCGCCGAGTCGCTCTTTACTCACAGTTTGTTAGCACAAACTGTTTGACAATAAAACCTTATGACTGGAAAAAATCACATGCCAAAACTTCCACAAGAAACATAAACCTTAAATTATTTGAACTGCTCGCATGAGAAACTCAGCAAGTTGTTTGTTATAATAAGTTTCCGAAAAGTCAATAAGCTGAAACTCTTGAATTGAATTTGGCAAACCTTGTCAAACACAATTAATAGAATACTCAAAGATTGCATGTTACTAGCAATTGGGGAAACCTCCCCACCCCCAGTGCACGTACGTGCAAAGAACCCTTAGGTTGTGAAGTATCAAAGTATCTTCCGGGCGGTGGGGGGTGGGGGGGGGTCAATATACAAGAACATAAGTTTTTACCCGGGAGGCGACCAATACTTTTTTTAAAACTTTTATTTAATATAATAAACAAAAATATGAACTATTATAGATATAACTCACTTCGCTAGGCAAAAATTTAAATTTTGCTAACGCGTAGCGATTGACAAATAAACATTCTCAATGGCATCCTAAATTAATGATAATAGACAACTAAATAAATTTTCCTAGAAGCATCCTAGACCAATTACAAAATACCGCTCTAATATACAAATAAAACAAATAAAATACAGAAAAGATCCTATAGGAAAAATAGGTATGCGCTAGCTACAGGGGTTTCTCACTTCCTGAAAAATATTTAAACTTTTGTTTTTTGGGGTGGAAGGGGCAAAAAAGGAATTACCCCCCGAGAAATATACCCCCACGCGGAAAATATCCCCCCCCCCGTGGAAAATAAGGCTTTCCAAATTTGAGAATTTTATTTGAGTTTTGTTTTTTTAATTTCCATAGGGGGAAGAAATTTTGGTACTTGTGTATTAAGCACCAGTCACTCAAGTTTACGCTGTGTGTAAAACTCGAGCACAAACCGGTTTCTTCGTTAGTTTCTTTCAGCTTAGCGCGAGACAAGACAAAAAAAGTGACAGAATAGATGGGAAATATATAATTTAGGCTATATATTTGTACATAAGGGGGAGGGTAAATTACCTGGACAGTTTTAAGCTAGAAAACAATTCTTAATTCATAATATGCAGAAAAATTGTACCTAACACATTTTGCATGCAGGCCCGCAATACCCCCCCCCCCTAATGTGCAATATGTAGCCCACATTTGTTTCAAAAGTAACGAAGAAACCGGTTTGTTCTCGAGTCATCGTAAACTTGAGTGAGTGATGTATAATGAGCAAGTGCCGGAATTTTTCATTAAGAGTGAGCCATGATTCCCAGTATTATTTGGAAACGATCAGAAATTAAATTTAAAAAAACAAGTTTTTTCAACTGAAAGTAAGCAGCAACAGCCTCCTCCTCAAGACCTCGCTCTTTACCCTAAAGATTTTTTGTATAGAACTTTAAAACAAAGCTTATTGTTCTAATTAAACAGCCATTAGTTTTTCAAGAATCGTTCATAAAAAAATTAGGACAAGAAGTAAAAACTTTAGCGTAAAGAGCAAGGTATTCTGGAAGAGGCAGCTCCTTTCATATACGTAATAATTTCTGTTCGTTTTAAGTTTTGATGGTCTCTCTATGAAAAATCTCGCTACTTGTGTAGTATACGCCACTCACTCAAGTTTACGATATGTAAAACTCGAGAACAAACCGGTTTTTTCGTTAGTTTCTTCGTTGCTTAAGAAACAAATTTGGGGTACAGATTCGCACATAAGGAAGAAGGGGGGAGTTTAGTGGGTCTGCATGCAAAATGTGTTAGGTACAATTATTCTGCATATTATGAAGTAAGAATTGTTTTCTGACTTCAAACTGTCCAAATACTTTGCCCTTTCCCCTTATGTGTAAATATGTAGCCTAAATTATATAGTTCTCATATATTTTGTCGCTTGTCTTTGTCTTGTCTCGCGCTAAGCTGAAAGAAAGTAACGAAGAAACCGGCTAGTTCTCGAGTTTTACACAGCGTAAACTTGAGTGAGTGGCACATAATACACAAGTACCAAAATTCCTTCCCCCTACGGCAAACAAAAAAAAAAAACTCAAATAAAATCCTCAAACTTGGAAAGCTTCATTTTCCACGGGGGGTATTTTCCAAGGGGGGGGGGGGGGGTATTTTCATCGGAGGGAAATTTTTCCGCGGGAGATATTTTCATCGGAGAGGTATTTTCCGCGGGGGTATTTTCCAACGGTTATTTTCCGAGGGGTTATTTTTCGGGGGGGGGGGGGGGGGTTAAACGCCTAAAACCATTTAATATGTGCTATGCTCCCCCCCCCCTCTAATAAGCAAATATATAGCACGAATTTGCTTCTAAACTATTATACTGTAATCATATTTTGTTTTATTTCATTGGCCTTTACCAAACTTCACTTCTCGCGAGTTGCGTGGCTAATACTTAAGTACCATTATTTTCACACCAACATAAACACCAAGTACCGGGGAGTGGGTAACTCCTCGACTAGGGTAATTTATTCGCTTTCTTTGTGGTGAAGTGTATTGAATGTTGATGCCAAAAATTATGGTAACCTGGCATTTATGCATTTAATGCATGATCTTTGTGACGGCAGCATAAAACCAAACAAAAAATAAGGTTCGAATAGCAGGTATTGAATTTGAAATCCTGACGTTTTCTGATGAGAACGTAGCATGCAACTATTGTCGTGCTTAGATATCTACGAGTTAAACTTAAAAATGTTATTTTTTGTAGTACATTTAATATATATGTGTTATATCTATACATAATTACAGTCGAGGGGACACTCACTTCCGCCGCCAAGTAAAAATTAGAAAGCCTTGTATGCTGCACAGTTCCGCCCCGCTATGCCCAGTTTTCGTCACGCTTGTCACCTGCCCTACTTGATGGGCTCTACTTGATAGAAGTGAAATTTAGTTAATGCTAATTAAATAAAACAAAATAGGATAAAAATAAAATAGTTTAGAAACAAATTTCGGCTATTTATTTGCACATCAGCGGAGTGGGGGTAAAACATAGCATATATTAAGTATGTAACCTAACCTAACCTAATTTAGGTACCCTCCCCCCCCCCTAAACCCCAAAAAATTAAATTTTAAATACAGTTCCTAGAGTGAGAAACCCCTGAATACTTGTTTATACAGCATCAGAAAGCGTCAGATCTTTGCTTTTCTTTATTGGATGTCTCGTATGTTTTACAGCTAATAGAACAGTACCGATTTATTATATATTTGCTGTACAGGCCACAAAGTCAATATTTATTATTTTCGAGGAAGTATACACGTCTTTCTGATCAAATATCATAAAATCCCCTTTTGCGCCGCAGTGACGCCAGGCAATTTTGAGTTTTGCTTACAGAGCCGATGTCTTTTCCTCGAACCGAAGCCCCATACAAACGTTCTGGGTGATAGGAACGATGAAACGGACTCAATCAATTCAGAATTTAATTCAATTCTTAGATTAACTCAATATAGGTCATTATTTATCTACCTAAAGGAGACCGAAACCGGAAACCGATTTAGGGGGTAGAGTAAAAACTCTCAATGGCATTCTTATGCCCTAACAATAGTGCGACAAGCTCGATAAAGCTTACCGCATTTTGGAACTAATAAACAAAGAAAGTTATGTATATATATATATTATATATATATATATATATATATATATATATATATATATATATATATATATATATATATATATATATATATATATATATATATATATATATATATATATATATATAAAGCGTCGTGCCCTACCAGGAGTCAGTTTGGTCTTGGTTTTGGCTCATATTTTGTCAAGAAAAAAAAACGTAAGTCTTAATTTTTTTTTTATTCTTTTCCTTAATTTTTAAAATATAATCCTAGTTAAGGGGTAAGATTCTAATTTTGCTCAAGTCTATAATGATCATCTGGTGCCTATCCCATTGGTTGTATCCTATAAGGTCTTATCCTATTAGGAATTTTGCTTGTTTTTATTTCATAATAATGAAACTTAACTTTTAGCTTAAACCTGGACGGGAATTTAGTCAAGATACCAGAATTTACGAATTAAAAATAATGATCTTTTAATAAGTCAAAAATTTTTTTTAAATAAATTACAAATCAAATGGCTTAAATTGAATAGTAAAATTAATAGTGATTAGTAAAATAGTAACCATTCTTTTTTTATAGTAAAACTCTTGGTTTTTCTTTACCGGTTTAGAATCACACTTTTGTACTAACGTTTACCCCCCCCCCCGGCGATTACCCCCTTGGAAGATACCCCCCACGAAAATCCTTCTCAAGATTGTAACTGGCTCAATACGACATATTTTCGAACTTTTGCAAAAGCTTTTACCCAGATCCATAGCTTTTACCCAGATCATGCAATGAACGAACATGCCGAACAGGGCATTATCGAAAGTTGTCTTTTTTTCAATGGTTCTATAGTGACAATAGCTTGTCAACAAGTTTGACATAGTAGCTAACTGGCTAAAACTAAAAAATGATACTTGACTGATCAACAATATGCTTCTTTGTATTTTTTTTCTACCACGAAATTTATTTCTCCTCCAATCTCCGCTATTCTGGTATCTGCCCCCCCCCCCTGGAAAATTTTATACGGGTGCCCTTGTGACAGATTCAAACTAAAAGAAGCATGTTGACTGCTGGTACACGCACCGCAGATACATTATCACCGAAAGATCAATATTTCACAATATATCCACATCTAAAGGGAGCTAAACAGGTGGCACCGACTAGGAGACAATGGTGTATCTTCAAAATGTATATATATATATATATATATATATATATATATATATATATATATATATATATATATATATATATATATATATATATATATATATATGGCACCCCCCTAAATAATTACAACTCAGGTTTGGGAAACTGAGTTCAGTGATAGTCTTCTTAAAAACTGAGTACAAGCAACAATAAAAAACGAAAAAATCAGTAGTAAAATTGAAAATCCGTAAACATCCCTCATTATCAAGCACAAATGTTACCCCAAGATCCTACATATTACATTTTGCGGAAAACCAGAGGGATTTCGCGGATTGCGGGCCATTTTTTCATCATAGTTTTTACAGAAAAACACAACACTGCATGCATTAAAATTTTCCAGCGCTTGTAAGAAACTGAGCTGAGAAACCAAACGAATACCTAATCTTTAATTGTTCATGTACTATCAAACAGTTCGTGGTAACGAACTGTAAGTAAGGAGCGACCGGGCTCAATGGTAACAGAAACTGTAGAAAACGAAATTTTGATACCAATAGATAAATCAAAAGTCAGATTTTGATTCTGATTTCAAATATATAAGTTTCATCAAGTTTAGTCCTACTTATCAAAAGTTACGCGCCTCAGAAAATTTGGCGGATTTTTAAAAAAAGGGGGAAAGGCCCCATAAAAACTATAGAATCCTAATGAAAATCACACCATCAGATTCATCGTATTGGAAAACCCTATTGCGGAGGTTTCAAGCTTCTATCTGCAAAAATATGGAATTTTGCATTTTTTGCCAGGAAGAAAGATCACGGATACGTGTTTATTTGTTTGTTTAATTTTGTTTTTCCCCCAGGGGTGATTGCATCGACCCAGTGGTCCTAGAATATCGCGGGAGGGCTCATTCGAACGGAAATTAAAAGTTCTAGTGACCTTTTTAAGTGACCATAAACATGGAGGGCCCCCTCCCACGCTCATTTTTTCCCCGAAGTCACCCGATCAAAATTTTGAGATAGCCATTTTGTTCAGAATGGTCGAAAATATAATAAATATAGCTTTTAGTATGACTTAATCCCCCGAAGTCCCCGGGGGGAGGGCTGAAAGTTATGAACTTTACCCACTGTTAACATATCGTATTGGTTATGGGGAAGTATACCGACGTTTTCCGCGGGGATTTTGTCGGGGAGGGGGGGGGGCGGGGGGCAGCCGTTAGTGTGAAGTACCTTTTCCTGAAATAAGTTTTTCATGGGAGATGAGACATTGCTGTAAAGAGAGTGCTAGATTTCCCAGCACTATTTAAAAAAAGATGAGAAATTATATATAAAAAAAAAAGTTTTTCAACTGAAAGTAAGGAGCAACATAAAAACTTAAAACGACAGAAAACATTACGTATATGATTGGGTTCATCCCCTAGTCAATACCTCGCTCTTTAAGCCAAAGATTATTTAGTACTTTCATAAGAGCTATTTATTCTAATTAACAGCATTTGTGAGTAAGGGGTCATTTTTGAAGAATTTGAACAAAATTTGAACTTAAGCTTAAAGAGGAAGGTATTGACTAGGGGGCAAACCCTCTAATATACGTATTAAAATTATAAGAATATAGAGGTTCGTTACGTAAGTTAATTCGTAAGTTACGTATACTTATTATTAATAAAAACGTTCGTAAATAAAATTAAACAGGTTTCGAGAAAGCCATTTAACCAAATAAAAGTAAAATTAATATTCAATTTTTTTTTTATTATTCATGTACAGTGAGCCAAAATCTAAACCTGCATTAATTCTAAAACGTTCAAAAATTAAATAAAAAAAGTTTTTTTAACTGAAAGAAAGGAACGACGTTAAAACTTAAAACGAACAGAAATTATTCCGTATATGAAAGGGGCTGTCCTCTCCTCAACGCCTCGCTCTTTACGCTAAAGTTTGACTTTCTCACAACTCTATTTTTTAAACAATGAAAAATTTTAGCGTAAAGAGCGAGGCGTTGAGGAGGGCACAGCCCCTTTCATATACGGAGTAATTTCTGTTCGTTTTAAGTTTTAATGTCGTTCCTTACTTTCAGTTAAAAAAACATGTTTTTTTATTTAATTCAATTCAAAAACTGTAGGCTACTATAGCTGAAATACCTACATTCCTGTGTGAATTCGAAAAAAAATGAAAGAAAGTTTAGCGGAAGAGATTATCCCCCACCAAAGGTCCCTATCAGCATATATTCTTTCAGCATTAGAACCTTCATTATAAACTAACCCGGAAAGATTGTAATCGTATTCTTGACAAGGCCATTTTCGTAACCGCCTTTAAGAAAACTCAATCAAAGTCAAAACTTGACAGTTCTAAGTTAATGACATGCTTAAAGAAGGATATTATCTTGACGTCTAATAAGCTAGTTGTGGTGATTACTTTTTGAGGAATAACTGAAGGGGGGATTTTAGGGTACCAATCACTTTGTGGACAAACTATATTTTAACGAACATCGTAGAGCAGTGGTTCCCAACGGATTACGGGCCACGTCCCACCTAGCCATTTCTAAAATTCTGATGCCCCTTTTGTGATATTTAATTTTGTTTTTTAAAAATTACGTGCATTAACCTGAAGGATCCTTAAAAGGCATTAATTTGGTATCTTTTTGCGGGTGGTCCTCAAGGTATATTTAATACCAATGAAAAATATTCTCTGAATAACACTATATAATAATAATAGCACTATATAATAGCTATATTTTAATAATATAACAACTATATAAAATATAATAAACATAATACTAAATATAATATATTATTATTATTAATTCAGGCTCAAAGATCAGTCAACCAAAGGGTGGACTTCTTGCCCATGACCCACCAATACATTGCCAATACCCAACCGGTGGGGCATGCGACCAACGTTGGGAATCATGGTCGTAGAATGACGTTAATGAAATTTCTAGGAATTAGTTTAAATATCAAATCCTAAAAATGTCTGAAAGTTTCATTGGCTTATGCTGACTAGTTATAGTTATCTTGGTACTCCTATTTTAAACGGACTCTTTTATATAGTGCTAGTTTGATTAAGGCTAATGAAATAAAATAGGATGAATATATAATAGTCAAGAAACAAATTTGGGCTATATATTTGCAGATTTGGGGGGGGGAGGGGTAGAGCATATTATATATTATTACGTAACCTAACCCAACCTAGGTAGGCTACCATTTTCCCCTTCTAAACCCCAAAAAACAACAGTTTAAATATCGTATACGCAATGAAAACCGTGCCATACATTGTATTACTCTATAGCGGTGCCTTGAACCCGTCAAAAACGGGTTTTTCGTGACTGTTTTCCATTGCAGTATATAAAAGAGTCCGTTTAAGATAGGAGTACCGTTATCTTTAAATATGAAAGACAGATAGATTGGAATGGAGTAGAAGCGTGCATAACTGTGTTGGCATCAGGTGGCTTTGTGTTGCAGTGAGTTGTCGGCAGTGGCAGATCCAGGGGAGGGGTGAGGGGGCCCCCTCCCTAACGTAGTCTAAAGTAGTGTATTTTACTTAATTAACGCAATATTGCGTTAATTAAACTTGCTCCTAATGCAAGTTTATGGGATCGACCTATTTTGCGCCCCCCCCCCCCCCAAAAAAAAAATAATAATTCTGGATCAGTCCCTGGTTGTTAGTTGTAGTAGTGGTAGCAGTAATATGTCTAAAAACTGATTATTTGCCTCAAAAGTGGAATAGAAGCAGAACAAAATCGGGCGAGGAAGAGTTAGTTAAGTATTTTAAGAGGATATTAGCACGTGATAAATATGGCGGTTTTATTCACTATAGATTTAACGTTCTTACCTCCAACCAAGAAGAGTGGTTCTTGGTTCAACCAAGAACGTTCTTACCTCCAACCAAGAGGGCGGGGAGTAATAATTCCGAAGGATTTTGAAAACTGTTATCCCGAAAATGTACTTTCGGGGGCTTTTTGACTCACTCCAGAAAAATTAAATCCTCTTTTTTTCTCCCCCCCCCCAAATACCGGATCTATGTTCACCTATAGGCCTACACGCAGAGTAATTTAGCTTGAATACAGCAGGGGGCCTCAGAACACAACTTATATATTCGGGAACGTTGAGAGAATTTTGTGTTTTCAATGCTAGAATCCTCTTAAAAATAATCCAACTCCTACTTTTTGCAATTACCATTATCTGGAGCAAGGGCGAATCCAGGATTTTTTTTGCGGGGGGAGGGGGGCTTTAATAATTTTTGACTCAGTTTTCTACTAATTTTACTGATTTTTACCTAGGTTTTACTAATTTTCGACTCGGTCAAAAATTTGGGGGGGGGGGTCAAAACGTGTACCCCCCCCCCCCTGGATACGGCCTTGATATGGAGGAAAGTATTTGTAGATAATGCTTGGAAATTAAGTAGGCCATTAAATATGTATTAGAGGATGGTCCTGGGAGGAAGGGGTGGCGAAAAATAGTTACATTCTGAATTTGAAAGAATAACTCAATTTTATAGTTGAGATATTTCAACTACTTTTAATTTTATTTTCAAAATCCATTTAGTTCTTCGTTGTCCTCCGTTTTTATCTTCTTGATTTAAAGTCAGTATTATTTTTAAATTTTAACTTTTTTACACTATTTATTTTCGTTTGGGCTGAAAATGCCTTGTTGTCAGAGAAATTATGGGGGAAGACTTTTTTTTTACAAAACTTATTGGGAACTATGAAAAATTACAAGTTACATGTTCAATGACATGCATTCGACGAATGATGTAAAAATTTGTATTATATACACAAACAAATGCTGAGACAACACTGGCCAAGTATGACGATCCAAGAAAATATAAAAGGACTTGGCCCGAAATATTTTCATCTTTTCTCCCTGGCTGTGAATTATCTCGTTTCGTGCATTGTCCTCCATTTTTTCGTATTGTATTATATACAGATTTTTATAATAATAAAAACTATTACAGATTTACTCCCAATCAGCGCAGCAAAGAACAGAATATTCATTTCCCCGGGACATCCGAAGACCTGTGGAATATCTGCTTGAAATGGGGCGTTCTTCGTGAAACTTAAGCACTGTGTTTGGGGCACATATGTTCATATAGAAAGGTATAATATGCACACATATTCAAATTTTCAATGAATGCGGGATTTTCCTTGTCCAAGCAAAAATTTGAATTGAAAAGTAGGTCGTGGCAACTTCTGTTAAATTCAAGAGAAATGCGTCAAATACATGGGAATATGGACCCTTGGCATTAAAAAGCAATTGCTTAACTGATAGCACAATATCTTTACGTTCTCCTGCCCTAACGGTAGACAATACGTATTTTCGAATCTAGGAGACTGTTTTTCCAGATTTATACCCATACCCCCCCCCCCCCCACTTGGTACAACTGTGGGCAACGGCTCTTCCTCAATTATAAAATCATGTATATATATATATACCTGGAATCTGCTTCAGGGTAACTTATTCAGCAACAGATATAGCCTAGCCCATTCAAGGTGCGTTTCAATTTCTTATTATTTGCTTGATTTTCATTGAAGGGGGGGGGGGGGATTTTTCGTTTTTTTTATGTGATAAACGTAATACCTGAGTTGTTCCTTCAGCAACAAAAGACTGTCGTATTGCAGGCTCATATCCAAGCTCTTGTTTTTCTATTGATTCCTCTTTAATTGACTGTTCATAACAGCCAACATTTCCCACATCTTGCTGAACCACAGGGGTTACCATTTTATAAGAGGTTTGGTGCTGAATCGTCACAGCAGTCGGCTGAAATCCTTGTGGTTGGGGTGGTCCTATACTCACTATTGGTGATGCCGTAGTCCATGTTGGCTGATATGCTGGCCATAATATGCTCGGTCTCTGGGCCGAATCTATTGAGAAGTAAGAATTAAATATGAGTAAAATAAAACAAACGCATTATAAATGGAATTGGAAGATTAGAAGAAGTATAAGGATAAATTTATATGCAAGTACAAGAAAATTTTATGCGGAAATTGTAGAATAAAAATAATTCTGGAGAGTTTGTTAAGGTGTTAGTGCCAATGTCACCAAGATGAAAATATTTGTGTACTCTGGGCCCATCTTAGCTCTATTTAAATATATAATATTTTAAAAATATCTTCCTAAGATATTTCTTGGTTGTTTAAAAATAATATAGTTCTAGCACAGAACCCCATAGCAGTCAGTGTTGCCACATTAAACCGTAAAAGTTAATGTGTTAAACTAATTTGACAATACTCTTCGGCAGAAACCGTCAATTGTTAACGATCTGGTAACTCCCAAAATCAAATACACCTTGAACGGAAAGCTACACTTTCGTTACTTTGCTTAATTTTCAACCATGTTTCTTATGTTTTTTTGTTTGTTATTTTTTTAAGGAATGCTTTTTCTTAAAGGAAAGCTATTATTTCGTTATTTTTGCTTAATTTTCAACCACGTTTCTTGTTCTTTTTCTTTAATTTAGAAGGAAAGCTAGACTTTTTAAGTAGGAAAGCTACACTTTCGTTATTTTTGCTTAATTTTCAACCATGTTTCTTATGTTTTTTTGTTTGTTATTTTTTTAACGAAAGCTTTTTCTAAAAGGAAAGCTATTATTTCGTTATTTTTGCTTAATTTTCAACCACGTTTCTTGTTCTTTTTCTTTAATTTAGAAGGAAAGCTAGACTTTTTAAGTAGGAAAGCTACACTTTCGTTATTTTTGCTTAATTTTCAACCATGTTTCTTGTTCTTTTTTAATTTGCCACCATGTACTACTACCAAAAACTATATATTGATATCTTTTCATTAAAACTGGATTCGCAATTTTTCCTAAACTTTAAATGTAGGAGTTTCCACAGTCAATTAAAGGAATCAGAACTCATTTTCACTGTCATTGGTTCTTTAACAATTAGGAGATGATAAGCCACCCACAAGTTGACTTCCTTGTTCATTCTATTAAAGATGAAAAATTCGTTCTTCATAGTAATCAGTTCGTGGGTTCGAGTCCAATCCTTGCTTCTAATGAATGCATGTAGGAATAATGAGAGCCCCCACAGCACCAATCAATAACAGTTTGGGTAAAGTAGCTGCTATACCTCTTACTGTCTCAACATAACAATAATGTTTGGATCTCATATATATCGGGTAGCATCTACATTCTAGATTCGTGGGGTCATTGAGGGATAAAGCCCAGGGCCGTATCCAGTGTAAGGTTCTTTAGCATGAACCCCCCCCCCGAATTTGTTTCCATCTCATACAAAAGTAACACGAATATATGTAATGAAATTTCCGCTGCGTTTTGTAAAGTTTTCCCCCTCACTGAATAAACTAAATAGAGATGAGGATTTTTGCCATTAGTTTGAAGCTCGCAAAAGATAAACTTCAACCATTTGATTAGTTGAGTGGTATGACTGTATTGAATAGTATTAGATTAGTTTTAGAAATACTAAATACTATATTAGTACTAACACTAGTACTAAATACTTTACTAAATACTTAGAAATACGAATACTAGAAATAGTATTAGATCACCGTTTGATTAGTTGAATAACATGAATGCATTGAATATTAGTTGAATAGTATGAGTGTATGGAATTTTAGTTGAATATTATTAGTTGAACAGTTGAATTTTTTGTAGAAAAAAAAGGATAAAGATTATTTTAAAAAATATAATAATTACTAGGTTTTAAGTTGAAGTTTCAGTTTATAAATATTACTAAATAGCAGGTACTTATGTAGAATAATCTTTGGGCGAGGGGAGAAAGGGGCTCTGGGTCTGAATCAAGACCGTATCCAAGATTTTTGTTTGAGGAGGGGGGGGAGGGGTATTTTTATTCAGTGAGTGAAAAACTTTACAAAACACAACGAAAATTTGATTACATGTATTCGTGTTACTTTTGTACGAGTTGGACAAAAATTTCGGGGGGGGGTCAAACTAAAGAGCCCTAAACTGGATGCGTCCCTAGGCTGTATCCCTCCATGACCCCATGAAATCTCTAGATTTTTACGATTTAATGTAAGTTCAATATATTTTTGCCTATTTTTCATATTGTTTACGGCGTTGTCCTCCTACCAATTACGTAACAAGACAAATTGCGAGAAAATTATAGAAAATCATTCTGGGGGAAGATGTGTCCAACCCCCTTCCCCTACTTCTTGCCTGTTTTCTGAAGAGCATAAACTGTATCGGAAGTGTGTGAGTGAAGGGGAATTGGCTTAGTTTTTATTTCCTTATTATTTGTTTGTGGAATTGATTTATTAATTTAGGTTGATTTAGAAAGAGTTATGTATGTAATCGCTACGCGTTAGCAAAAATTATTTTTTTCCCCTACCGCGGTGTTTTCTAATTATATTGGCTTGATTTTTGTTTATTTGATGAAATAAACCTAAACCTATCTTTCAAAAGTAGAGAAAAAAGCGGGTGCCTATTACAAAGTGTTATAAACATATTTTAATCCATATTCTGGTTTAAACTATTTTAAAAAAGCACTACAAAATTATTTGAACTCTCAAATATCTTTCAAAAATTAAGGTTAACTCAAATTAGTGCTGCTTCAGCTAAAAATACAATTTTTAGACAAAACAGCTTTAATTTCCCTAGAATTACTAAAAGATGTTTAGATTAACAGATCAGAAGCGGTAGGTAATTAAAAAGAGGCAATGTTATAACTTTTTGAAACTTAATTTACGGGCCAACATTCTTTGCACCACGCGTGGCATACCTCTTCAGAGCGTGGTACTCATCACCTGGTGTTCAAGATTTTTGGAAGTGAGAGACTCCTCACAGCCTTCTGCCTCAAACTAAAGATTGACCTAATCTCTTTTACACTGTCTTATTTTTTTTTTTTTTTTACAAAATGCAAACAATTCCCTTTTCTTCTAGTTGAGGAATCACAACTTCCGAAATCAAATATAAATATTGTGGGAAGCATAAGAAAAAGCCCACCTCTTAAAAATGGCTGTTTACTCTATAACAGTTGAAAGACTAACTTCCCATCTCCTGTAAAAATGCCGTTGAGTAGCCAGCCCCCTGCCCTTGTTAGATGCTCCCCTCCTCAGAACTGATCAAAAATTTGAGATACCGATTTTGTTTAAAATGATCGAAAGGGCCCAATAACTACGCCTCAGAAGGTGATATGACAACCACCCTACAAACCCTGCGGTAAGGGTTGTAAATTTTGCAAATAACTCATTGGTTACGCCTAAGATTTATTATCCGGAAGGAGAATGCTTGATCCTGGGTGCGTCCAAAAGACTAAGGAATTAAGGTGAAACTTTCAGGCGATAAAGAGAAAGATGTTGACCTAAAGCAAAAGATACTGTGCATCCAGGGTATCAAAAGGGCATACATGCAACATCTCAGAAACAACTTTTAAACTTTCAAAGAATGTTGAGGGTGATGTAAAGCCAAATAAGAAGACATTATGATTGTAAGAGCGTCGGTGCAATATCCATAGAAGAACTAACGGTATTAAAATACATTTTAAACGGTTTCTTTCTTATAACATTAACAAACCCAAAATTTGTGAAACTTATATATATATATATATATATATATATATATATATATATATATATATATATATATATATATATATATATATACATATTATATATATATAGAGGGCCAAATTTGGACAAGACCAAAGGTGAAATATGCTGGAATTAGCTTACCACATACTCCATGGAACTGTGTCATCTATATGGTAAGTAATGGTCTTAATGATAAAACTACCCTTTTGGGTTGTTTACAAAAAATATGACAGGAAAATAATTAGTGTATAATATGATATAGAAAAATGACATATATGACAGAAATTTTGAAGTTTAGCGTCTTTATAAATAAAGGCAAAATTATTTATTACTTTTTTGTTCATTTTTGTAAAAACTTAAAACTGGAACATAATATGGCTAACCAATTTTCAATTTAAAGCTTGTGCCATGAATGTCTTTTCAAGCTAAAAAACGCATCAAAAACTTGTTTATATGTATTTTTGTCACGTTTTTACGTGTCAGATACAGAATTTAGGGAAAGATTTCGAACCTGGTGCCCCTCCCCCCCCCTTATCGATACGGCATTCTTGAGATCACGTAGTTGTGTAAACGTTTTCCTCTGCTTTCCAAATAATGGCCTTTTATCGGTTGCACTATCAAAATTGACCCTTACATCTAAATATGGCCCTCTTCAAACTGTTATTCCTACGCATGTGGCTGCTCGCCCTCGGTGTCAAATATCTGCAAGTTCGATGATAGGCCTACTTCTACGTCCACACTTCCACTTCCACGCCTTGGTTTAAGCAAATGGACTTAATGCATGATCTCTGGGTCTGTTATCCCTTTTAGTAGCAATAAACAATGGCTAACAATTGGACAGCTACAAATTTCAATTAAAATTAAAGGAGTTGGCAAAAAAACAGACTAGGCAAAATCTGCAAATTTAAATCTTTCACGAGAATGAAAACAAGCTTTCGTTCGCCCGTATAATTAACCCAAATGAATAGCCCATAAAACGTTCAGTTGCAAATTTAAAAGCAAGAGTTCGGCAGTGAAATTCTACTAGCTTAGACTTGGAAACAAGTTTCTGCAAAATAAATCAACTCGAAGTACATGAGTAGTCACGGCTGCCAGACTAACTTAAAAATTGGCATACAATCAAGGGCTCTAGCAACATCTTTGAGAGAGAGGGGGCGCAGAAGTTTAAATTTTGTGGGGGCTATAGATACAAAAAGTTAATGTTACTTGTCTGTTATAGCGCCTACCACTCAAAAAGTGAAGTTAGGTTAATCATAATGAAATATACCTAAATATGAGGTATATTTATTATATATGTATGAGGTTATTGAGGTATATTATGAGGTGTGATAAAAATTTAATACTTTAGAAACAAATTTGGGCTAAATATTTGCACATTAGGGGGATAGGGGTAAAGTATTATGGGATCTGGATGCAAAATGTGTTAGGTACAATTATTCTGTATATTATGATGTAAGAATTGTTTTCTAACTTCACACTATGCAAATACTTTACCCCCACTCCCTAATGTGCAAATATATAGCCCAAATTATATATTTTCCATCTATTCTGTCACTTCTCTTTGTCTTGTCTCACGCAAAGCTGAAAGAAATTAACGAAAGAAACCGGTTCTACAATCCGTCAAAGGATGAATAACTTGAGTGGTCGGCACTATAACAGAAAAGTATCAAGATAATTTACCAGGAAAGTGCAATATATTTTTATGAAAACTAAAAACTGTACTTTTTATTAACTGACATGCTACCATAAGACAGTTACCCTCCCACGAGGGCCCCCCCTTCTACATGATCCTTTTTTTAGCTTCAATGAAATCCTAACTGCATTAACAGACCTGCTTTTAATGTAGCCTAATAAATTATTTAAACTATATAAATAATTTCCAGAAACACTTAAAAGTTTTCTAGCAATGGTAAAATTTTGTTCTACACCAATTTAATTGTACAATAATAGCGACAGGTCAGACTGGACATTTTAGAAAGAAATAGCTAGTTCGTTTATCCTTAAGAATAGTAAAAACAAATATATTACAAAAACCTTGCCAGTTTGTCAGACCTCCTATTTCACAAGAAAACTACAGTCCCGGCTTATTCCACCCCCCCCCCCCCCAAAAAAAATATTCATACTACGCCCTTGGTAAGTCTGACATTTACAGCAGTGAAAGCGAGATTATTATTTGAACTATACTTCAGAATCGTACTATCTTAAAAAAAAAGCAATAATGAACAAAGGTATATCAAGATTTTACCTCATTTAACATCGATTGACAATTGTAGATTTTTTTTTTTTTTTTTTTTTTTTTTTTTTTTTTTACAATGAGAAGTTCTTTTCTCTATCCAATTTTGACATTCGACAACTGTATTATGGCAAATCCACGGTTTCATGAAATCCTCCCCCCTGAACGTCTCCCTTTGCACCAACGGCTCGCACGACAAGTAGCTGAACCGGTATCTAAGATTCAGCCAGTAACAGCACGCCATATGCGTTACGCAAATAGTCTCGTTCCCTCGTTCGTCAAGGTTTTTAATGCTACACTCACTTGTCAATAATTGTATATATTTGTATATGTATGTATACATATATTTGTTTAAGATCATTATCTTTTTATTTGTTGTTGATGTTAAAGTTGTTTTGCTGTATTTGAACTTGAATTTATTAATTTTTTTCAGAAAGTTGGATGTCTTAAGTTTGACTCGGTGTTATTTTTAGTTCAATTTTGTATGACGATGACTGTGGCTGTGATTTATATATTTTTAGTGCCTCTTTCTTATTGTGAGAAGAACTGCCACTGATCGGCCTGACCGCATAAGGCGTTAAACAATAAAATCGATTGAGTATAGTCACGCTGAATTTGCCCTTTTCAATCCTTTCTAGAGCAGTGTTACTAGTGATTCCTATTTTAAAGAATAAAATCCCAAACAATAGTGTGTCTATAAAAGCTTGGTAGTGGCATAAAAATAGCTTCATGCAATGCAGCCTGCAACTTGCTATTTTCCTACTTTCGCAACATCTAATATCAGTAGTTCTTCTTATATTTAGCCCAACACAGCGCTATATTTTCATAAATTCCCGAGTGTGCCGTTGACTAGTGTGCCCGAGTTGTGCCGTTGTGCCGTCTGTTAACCCAGTTCTACCTTACTTTCTTTGGTACTACCTTACTTTACGTTATTTAGAACACAACTTAACCATAACACAATTTGAACAGCGAAAGAAAAACACATATTTGTAAAAAAAGGCACTAAAGTGATTTTAAAACTTTTTTCAAAAAAAAAAGCCACATTAGTTTCATTAAATTGTAACACAGAAAAACAGAGGAAATACTTGCAAAATAAATCTTGTGACTCACAACTTTTCACTCTTTATACTCGCTTAAAATTTAACTCGGCATTCGGCACCCAGACTCGGATTACAGGAGAACGAATCAGGTTTAAAAGGGCGAAAGTATTTGACATCCCTTCGTGACATACACTCAAGAAATTATGTGATTGGCTTACAAAAATATGTCACAGAGGTAAACCAATGAAATTAAATTACATTTTAACCACGGGATTAAACGAAAGTAATTTCTATTGTTCTCCTTGGCTATACCATGTAAGCTTATGGAAAGTACATAAAATAAAAAGCTTTCTGAGGCAGAAAAGACAAGCGCGTTAATAAGGTATCTTACCGAGCTACTTACCAAGACAAGCAGCTGGGATAAGGAGAAGTGGTGAATTACCGGAAGGGACTTGGTAACCAATATTACTGAAGGGAAGCGTTTGTGGTAGTATCATTCGTGTTATCTCGTTGCCGGCTAAAATGTAATATTATGGGATTATTATCGCGTATTTAATTTGAAACAGTGCTTTTTCTATATCAGTAGAGAGGTTTCCGAAATAAACCTTTATATCTTGTTTTTCTGACACTATTTTTTCAAAGTTAGCTTAAACGATGAATCTGATGAAAAATACTGTTAAAGGCATAAATTCTTAGCTTATGAAGTTTGAACCTTATTTTCAACTAGAATTCAAGCATCTTGGCCAAATTTAATTTTTCCAAAAAATAGCATATTTTAGAATTCTTGGAACGAAATCCTTTCAGTCAGGTAAAAGGGGTTACTAAAAGAATTTTCCGGGGGAGAGGTGTACCAAAAGAATGAATCAGGAGGTATTTACCTCCCATGGTCTTTGTCAGACGTTCTTGAAAAACGGCCTATTACCTGCATTTTTACGATAAATTTACGAGACAGAGAAACATTTTTAGTTTTTTAAAGAGAAACCGTATTTTACCAAATTTTTTGCTACTAATTCAAGAGTCCGAGAAATATCTTGAAGAGGGGGGTTCAGACCCATCACACCCCATCCAACTCCCTCGATACGGCCCTGCCTTCAGTGCCAGAAGGAAGTTAGACTTTAAACAGTTTCGCAAATCTCATTTTTTGTAATTTATTCTAAGCCCACACCCTTGGCGTTGACATGAAGCAATTCCTATTTCCAAACTTCTCTGGGTTATCTCAATGAAGAACTTGTCCAAAGTTTAGAACTGCGAGGTAGCAAAATATTTTTCAAAATAATTCAAACTGTATGATTACATTTTAAAGAACAAAAAAAGTGATTTTTTTTATAAATATATAATATAATAGTTAACACTTAAAGGCGGTAAATGACCTTTCTTTACAATTAAGCACTTGCTAGATTCAACAATCCAAAACATGCTGCCGTGCTTAGCGAAATAGAAATGTGTCAATAAACACAGTTTATGGGTGTTCAGTATTTTAATAAAGCCGTCTGACATATCAAATTAAGATTTATTTTGTTAATAATTTTAAACAGTCTAAAGCATTTCTTTTCAAGATGAAGGTCGATTGACTTCTCGAATTAGCCTAAAAGCCCATTCCAAGAAGCTTTAGGTAAATAGTATTTTGTCAAGACATTTGACACTGCCATTTAAGATGCGTCTTATTTGGTGGCGTTTGGTGGCATCAGGCCCGTTTGCATGAATTTATTTCGAAGGGTGATGCTGAGGCAAATCATGAACAAAATTTAGAAAATATGAGAAAACGCAACAAATTTCAAGAATTAAAAGGGGATTCATCAGAACTCTCCTCCCCATCTGCGTATGTACGTGCTAATTTCTGAATGAATCTAAGTCAGATATGCCTTTTTATCAGGTGCGGTTTTAGGGGAGGAACAGAGGAGCAGAAACGTTGGGGGTGCAAAATTTCAAATAAATAATCTAATGGTTATAATCATTTTGTAATTTTTGAACAAACAAAGTAGATGGTTACAGTTAGTAAATTAAAATAATTAATAAATCAATGAAATAAAAATAAATAAAAAACTAATTTTTAAGAAAAATAATCAAACTAATTAATTTAAAATAATTAAATAACTTAAAAATTAATTATTAATTAAAAAAATTGAATATAATTTGTTCATAAATGCAAATTTGTAAAAATTTGACCTGAAAATTTTGTGGGAGACAAGGGGGCGCTAATCAAGAATTCACCCCGGGTGCAAGAGAGGGCAGAAACGCCACTGCTTTCTATTCATAATTAATATCGAATGAATCTTCAACATGTACAAATAGGCAAAGACTAACTTAAAAAATTACTGGTGTGCGTATTCAACGCTAAGAACAGAGAACGGTATTGATTGAGTCACAAACAACTAGATAGCCTACAACAATTACACTACTCACCAGAAAATTTACTTATTGAATAAATCGCTGTAGGCTACTCAAAACCAAGTGCTATCTCACATTTTCATAGCTTAAAGTAGCGGATTTTTTTTTAAGAAGATACGCGTGAGAATTGAGAAACAACAGTGTAACTGAATAGCGTAGCTATTCAGTTACACTATTCAGTTCAGTTAGCGTAGCAGATTAGCATCAAACAGAGCTTTGCTCGACGTACATTCGTTATGTGCAATGATCTAACAAAGTTTATCCAAAAACATTCTCATTTATTGGTTTAGGAGGAGTATAACAAACATTTAGAAGTATAGAAAAAAAAATTAGAAGCATATTAACAGGGGACGGCGCATTGAAACCTAACAAAAATAAAGCAATTGCAAGAGCTAGTTTCGAGAAGTCACCAAATCTTCGTCATCACGTGTACATCTCGGAGTGCTACTTGTCCCACCACTCATAAACCACTTTCAATGGTATTGTTCTTTTATCTGTAACACACGCACAATAGATGATAAAAGGAACTAGTTAAACGGCTATCGGTCAATATAGAATTTGATCGAAAACCGTGCTTTATCATTACGTTTACAATATTTAAACTATTGTTTTTTGGGGTTTAGGAAAAAAAGGTACCTAGGTCAGGTTAGGTTAAGTATTTAATATATGCTATGATTTACCCCAACCCCCTGAAGTACAAATACAGAGCCAACATTTGTTTCTAAACTATTATATTTTCATCCTATTTTGTTTTGTTTCATTAGCATTAACCAAACTTCACTTCTCGCGTGTGTTACAGATAATAGACGTGAGAGGGGGGTTAGTTGCCCTCCAATTACTTTCATCTATTAAATAGGGCACTAGCCGTTTCAATTTTCAATCGAATGAGCCCTTTTTGAAGTTTTACGACAGCGCTTTCTATAAAAAACCTTATATACCCCCAGGGCATAACTTACAACCGTTGCCCTGAGGACTGTGCGGGGAGGGTTGTCATTCTTAAAGACCTAATTTCCAAAACTTTCAGCTGCATTGAACAAAATGGCTATCTAAAAAATCTGATTATGTGTTTGGGGAAAAGGTGGGCGTGAGAGGGGGGTTAGTTGCCCTCCAATCACTTTTGACTATTAGAAAGGACACTAGCCCTTTGAATTTTCAATCGAATGTGCCCTTTTTCTAGCGTCTACGACAAAGCTTTCAATAAAAACCTTATATGCCCCAGGGCATAACTTATAACCCTTGCTCTGAGGGCTCCGAGGGGGTTATTATCCCCAAAGACCTAATTTCCAGAATTTTCAACTACGTTGAAAAAAATAGCTACGGTATCTCAAAATGTTGATTGGATGTGTTTGGATGAATGGTGGGCGTGGAAGGCGAGTTAGTTGCCTTCCAGCCACTTTTGATTATTAAAAACGGCATTAATACTTTAAATGTCCAATCGAATGAGCTCTTTTTAAAGTTTTTATGACGACGCGTTTTATGAGAAGTTCGTATGCCCCCAGGGCATAACTTACAACTTTTGCTCTGAGGGCTGTGAGGGGGGGGGGTGTCATCATCAAAGACCTAATTTCAGAATTTTCAACTACGTTGAACAAAATTACTATCTGAACCTTCTGATTAGATGTTTTTGGGGAAAAGGTGGGCGTGAGAGGGGGGTTAGTTGCCCTCCAATCACTTTCAACTATTAAAAAGCGCACTAACCCTTTGAATTTCCAATCGAATGAATCTTTCTTTAAGTTTCTACGACAACGCTCTCTATAAAAATCTTATATGCCCCCAGGGCATAACTTACGACCCTCGCCCTGAGGGTTGTGGGGGAGTGTCCTCCTCAAAAACATAGTTTCTATCCGAAAGTCAACTACCCTGAACAAAATGGTTATCTCAAAATTTTGATTGGATGTGTTTGGGGAAATCGTGGGCATGGAAGGAGTTAGTTGCCTTCCAATCACTTTCGACTATTAAAAAGGGCATAAGGCACTCCAATTTCAAATCGAATGAACCCTTTTCAAAGTTTTTACAACAAGTCCTTCGATACGAAGTGCCCTGGTCTAAAACCAGAAAATTAATAATAAATAATGCATTGTGCCAACATCGTTCTTTATCTAGGCAGCGCTATTGCGCTGCCTATGATGCGCTGCCTATCTTTTCTATGCCTTACATGAAAATAATTCATGGCAGTGATAAGGAATGCCAAGTCACGAACCCTAACTATCGAGGCTAATGAAATTATTAAAAGACACAAAATTTAATTATCTTTGTTTGTTTATTGTATATAGGGTACGTCCACTATGTAGTATTGTCTGTTTGGAAGAAACAAAGTGTAGAATGAAATTATATTTTTTTTCAAATTTCTTATATAATAACAATCTATACCTTTTATTAGTAGCACATACCCAGTTCAGGGAACGATGGGAAGTAACTTCAAAATTTGAAGCAGGGACCGGGATCAAATACTATTTCTTTGGCGTCTAAAGAAAAGAAGAATTTTGCTTTTGTAATAAAAAATTCTCTAAACCAGCAAGTAATAGTAACTTCTACCATGCGCTACAAGACATATGACGAAGATGATCACATAAGAGCAGGCGGTACTTGTCGGTTATTGGAAACACGCCCAAAAAGTGAATTTATCTTAATCCTAATGAAAAATAACAAGACATGATGATAAAATAATACTTTATACACAAAACTATCGAAACTTAACCCGACCTAACGCAATCTAACCCCCACGCCTAATGTGCAAATATATAGCCCAAATTACACAAGTCCAATGGATTCTAAGTCCAATACATTGTATCATCCATCACTTGTTTTTGTTGCTATGAAACCTTTTCTCTGAGATGTAACCTAAGCGTAATTCTTGAATGTGTTTCAAGTAACCGATAAGTACCGAGCAGGCATTTACGAGTGAATTTGTTTTAATATACGATAAAATACGTAGGCTATATATATTTCTTATTAAAGGCGATAATACTTGAATTTAGCGCTAATAATATGCGACAATATGAATTTAGTGATAATGGTTTGGAACTAATTTAATAAATGATTGATTTTTGAAAGGGGAAGAGTACTCAAAGAGTTCTTTTGCTAATGCTATAAGTATTCAAACCTGAAATTGAATGGTCATCATTGAAATTGCACAAAAAAGCGGGGGGGGTAGGAAAGGAAGAGCAGTATCGAAATTTTGAATACACCCTATAAACTTTGGGTGTTACAACTTACAGGGAATTTACAAGGGAAAATAAGTAAGTGTTTGAAGAGCTTATCCTTTGAATTTATGAACAATGTCCTTAATTCATTTTCGATTTTTACTTTGAAAAATGGTCTTGGATACAGCTATTAGTTTTTTTGTTTTTTTTTTTTTTTTTTTTTGGGCAGGGGTAATCTTACCAAGCCAGTGTCTAGTATATCAGTGGAGGGCTTATTTCAACAAAAATTGATTTTTTTTTATTTTTTTTTTTTGCAGATGTATCCTATCTTAGTTGCGACAACAAAAGCGACTTTTTAATTTTTTATTTATTTTTGTGCAGAACGAAATATGTAGGACTTTCACATTTTAGAATGTACTTCTTCGAATTAGGCTGTAAAAAACTATTTTTTTTGTTGTGGACCCGTATAGCTAGCTCTCGCCAAATTTTAAAGCAAATTCAGTTCCAGGTGTGAAAGCATATAACTTTTAATAAGGGTCTTAACAAAATGTTTTTCTTGTATAAAAATCTTCTTTTAATATTTATGTTCAATACTTAACAATGTCCTTAATAAGGTCAATGCTCAATGTTTAGTATTTTGAAGAAATTATGCTCCTAATTACCGTAAAATGTTCGAATTTCACCTCGAGGGATTGCCACCTCTTCATTCCTGATGTAGGTCTCGGGGCACCACACGTTTCCACCGTGCTTGGCCAGTACTGTATAGCGTACACGATTTTTTTGTATCATGAATTCCTATTTCATTTAATGAATTTTTATTTTAATTACACACGGTTTTTTGGGTTATCCTCCATTGCCGTCTGAAGTATGAATGCACGCTCTCTAAAAGTCATTTATCTCTTGGGTATGTCGCAGTGTCCCAATGGGCATGTTTGCTTCATAAGATGTCAAGAGACAGACTTTGATTACGAACATATTTTCGTTACCTATAGGCTAAAAGCTACCGGAGGGGTTACCCTGTACTTTCAAAAATGGTAATACCAGGTGGCACGTCGCACGATTGACATAAGTGTACCACGCGTGGTGCGAAGTGTGCAACTTGTGGTACGCAGTGTGTCACGTGTGGTGCGAAGTGTGCCACGCGTGGTGCAAAGTGTGCCACACGTGGTGCGAAGTGTGCCACACGTGGTGCGAAGTGTGCCACACGTGGTGCGAAGATATATTGAAAGGGTACTGTTCGTACCCTTTCAATATATCTTCTAATAGTCAAAAGAGTTTTAATAGTAAAAAAAATTGGAGGGCAACTAACCCCCTCTCACGCCCACCATTTTCCCAAACACACACAATCAAAATTTTGAGATAGCCATTTTGTTCAACGTATTTTAAAGTTCTGGAAATTAGGTCTTTGAGGATGAACCCCCCCCCCCCCCCGCACACACACACAGCCCTCAGGGCAAGGATTTTAAGTTATGCCCTGGGGACATATGAGGTTTTTTATAGAAACCTATGTCGTAAAACTTCAAAAAGGGCTCATTCGATTGAAATTGAAAATTGCCCTTTTTAATAGATGAAAGTAATTGGAGGGCAACTAGCCCCCCTCTCATGTCCACCCTTTCCCCAAATACATCCAATCAAAATTTTAAGATATACGTTTTGTTCAACGTAGTTAAAACTTCTGGATATTGGGTCTTTAGGATGAAAACCCCCCTCAGAGCCCTCAGGGCAAGGATTGTAAGTTATACCCTGGGGCATATAAGTTTTTTTTATATATAAAAAGTGTTGTCGTAGAAACTTCAAAAATGGCTCATTTGATTGGACATTGAAAGAGCTAGTGCCCTTTTTAATAGTCGAAAGTGAATGGAGAGCCCCCCCCCCACCCCCACAGCCCTCATGGAAAGAGTTGCAAGTTAAGCCCTGGGGGCATATAAGGTTTTTAAAGAAAGCGTTGTCGTAGAAACTTCAAAAAGGGTTCATTCGATTGGAAATTGAGAGGACTAGTATCGTTTTTGAACAAAATTCTTTTAATTGTTTTCACTTATAACATTAAGAAAACAAAACTTAATTCAGATTTTAAGGAATAAATATTAGTCTATACATGTTGAATTTAAAATTCATTTGCATTTTAGTAAATGCTGTTGAAATTTTTAAGTAAAGTACAAAATTAGTCCTAATTTTTAGAAAGCATAGGGTTTGATAGCCCTTTTTATACTGATTTATGCTTATCTTAAGTTTGACTTTGCTTAATTTCTTTTTGTTTTGGGTTGTATTTATTTATTGCTACTGAATTGTGGTAGTTGTATGCTTGGTAGATTATTTGATTCCATTTTTGGTTCAATAGAGTTCTTTACTTTTTTTTGAAAAACTTATTTTGTGCAAAAAGTTTTTTTGATTAATCTCTTTAAAAAATAAATAAATATGCATCTGATTTTGACCGGCAGCCGGCAGTAATGCCTCAGAGGTAAGTAACAATTTTCATAACTGCAGATAAGTTTCAAATAGGCTTAGATTCTTCAAAAAATAAATTTCCTACTGTGTAGCTAAAAATAATTTTGATAAAATAAAACACTACCAGACGCTAGACCAGGGATGCAAACCACTGACGTCCAGAAGAGTACAAATCAAGGCCAAAAAAGAGTGATTTTTGCTCAAAAAGAGTGCAAGTCAAAAATTTGTACGCGTACGACTGCCAAAGCTTGCGCATCAGCTCTGAGGTATAAAAGAGTACATTCAAATGAAAAGTGCTCAGATTGGTAACCCTGTTCCTTTGGTTAATTACACTTCTGACGAAGTTACAAACTACTGACGTTCAAAGTGAATGAAAACTAAGACCCAAAAAGAGTGATTTTCACTCTTCCGCTTCCCCACTGAGGTAAAAAAGAGTGCATTTCACACAAAAAGTTTGCAAGTTGGCAACCCTGCACTATACTGCTTATAACTGCTGTAATCTGATCTGAGACTTCTGGTGCCAAGGCCCCTTGAAGCATTGCAAAATTTGTAACCTAAGGATCAAAATTACAAAGTAACCCAAGCGACAATGTTTATCGGATTGGATTCAAACCACAGTTTATATAATTATCTCAATTAGATAATAATTCTCAATTAGATAATTATATAAACTGTGATTCAAACTCTCAAAGGCGCAATAAAAGTCCTAGATGTTAATTTCTACCAAATTTAATTAAGTTTCAAAAGCCAGTAGTTACAGACGCAGATGTTAAAAACGTAACTCTTGCCTCTCAGAAGTCCGATCGAGCACGGAAACCCGTGGCCATAACTGTAACCACTTGAGTTTATCCCCTGCTCTTAACGCTAAAGCTCTTCTCATTCAAATTCAATGGCCCTTGTGTTCGAGCAGTCTTTCTAAAAGAATCGTGACAAAAAGTCAAACTTTTGCACAAAGAACAAGGATTGAGTAAGGAGCAGCCCCCCTCACATATGGAATAATTTTTGTTCGCTTTAAGTATTAATACTGCTCCTTACATTCAGTTGAAAACAAATGCTTTTTAAATTAATTTCCGACCATTTTTCAAAGCCCAACCGAGACCCCCCCCCCCGTGTAAAATTTTCGTTGGAAAATTTCCCTGGAAACTTTCCTCCCCATAAAAATTCCACCCGTGGAAAATCCCCCCCCCCCGTAAAAAAAACTCGTATATTTCCCAATAAAATACTATATGTCAACAACGGGCAAATTTCGTTACCCTAGCCCCTTTCCCAGGGACTATGGCGGGTCAGGTCATCCCCAAACTCAGTTATCGGACCTTTCAACTGTGCTGAATCGAGTGACTATCTCAGAATGCTGATCGTAAGTCCTTGGGGGAGGAAAGGATACGCATGGGAGAGTGGCTAGTTTCCCTCTAGCCCCCTCACATACGGAATAATTTCTTTACTTATTTCAACACATTATGTTTATTTGTGTTCTGTCTATTTAAGTTTATGTTCTTTTAAGTTTTGATGTTGATCCGTCCTTTCAGCTTACTTTAGGCCTCATGTGATTAGCTAATTAGTACGATCACACTCTGAGCTATGATAGATGCTATTAACTAGATAATTAGCAGAGGGTGAATGCAAGCGGAAAGTAAATTCCATTGTGCTAGCCAGCGTACGAAAATTGCCCTTAGGTCCCAAGGCTTCTCCGATACCACAGAGCTCTTGTTTACACCTGAAATAATGTGTCATCAAGTTTTACATACTATCCTTAGACTCCATATGGGCGGCTAATTAGTACGTTCAGACTCTGAACTAGTAGATGATCTGCCTAGAGTAAACCTATCTGTAGCTGTAACCACAATTTTCAACAAGTCTGAACGTTCAAAGGCCTTAAATCCGTAGCTCTGGAAAAATGATGCTGTTTTATTATTTCCGATAACGGTACCCTTTTTTATAGCCAGATAAGCGACACCCCCAATTACTTGATCCTACGCCACCAATGTGATCAGTTTGACAATTACCATCTGCATGGTAGGTCAGCTCATATAATAGACACTAGTTTCCAGAGCTCCGCGAGCAAGTCGTCAGCTCTCTGTGTGATTGACCAGGACCACAGGCCGACCATAGCAGTAGATTAAGGATACCCTTGATGGTCAATCATTTTGATCAAAAGTTTCTATCAATCGATTGACGTGTGCATTAATCAACCTTCAATCGACTCTTCAATGAACCCATCAAGCTAATCTAACACACTACTACTACTGCTACTACTACTAACAACTCACCGCAGCACCAAGCCACCTGAGTTCAACACAGCTACGCACGCTCCTCCCCCATCCCAATCTATTCAAAGCCTTCCATTTTACAGCCGCCCAGGAAATCTCTTATTCCCTTTAAAACCTTCTTTATGACGTCTTCCCACCACAGATGAAGACGACCTGCTTTCCGTTTATCTTTCGATGATTGGCCGAAAAGGACAACCTTCGGCAATCTATCCTCCTTCATCCGCACAACGTGCCCTAGCAACCTCAGCCTTTCTTTCATTATAGCCCTAGAGAGTGAGTGGTATTGAAACACATTTTTCGCATAGCCTATTGTTTGAAATACGGTCAGTCAGCCAGGTACCCAGAGCAATCCTTAAGTAATTTCTTTGGAAAACATCTAGCAAATCTTCATCCGCTTTTCGGAGCACCCATCAGAGACATATTTTGACCACTGTCATCACTGCAGCTTCTAATATTCTAATCTTGGTTTGCAGACTTATCTTCCTGTCCTTCCAAACTTTTTTTAACTGTGAAAAAAACACCCTGAGCCTTGGCTATTCTACTCTTAACATCTTCACTGCTCCCACCATCTTTATTAATAATACTACCAAGGTAAGTGAAGCTGCGGCCCAGCTGAAAAATCTTTTCATTACCCAACGTCACCTTTTCATCTTCACTTAATCCTAGCCTTAGTGACTAAGTCTTCTTAACATTAATTTTCAAACCTATTCTAGCACCCTGAACTCGCAAAACCTCTAAAACTTCTTTCATTTTGTCACACTTTCATCTAGGATGCTTAAAATCATCAGCATAATCTAAGTCCAGGAGACTTTTTCCTTCCCATTTGATTCCGTGGTCTCCCAATGCCTTTCCTGTGCTCCTTAAGACAAAGTCCATCAAAACAATCCATATAAAGGGCATAGAAAACAACCCTACTTAACTCCTGATTTAATACAAAACCAGCTGCAACAGAATCGAACGCTTCCTCATAATCTAACTGAAAACTGAGGACCGAAGGTGTTTGAAAACTCAGGCACTTCTCAATTATTAGCCTAAGAGTGAAAATTGGTCGACACATCCTCTACCTTTTCTAAAACCGCACTGTTCTTTTCTTAAAACTTTGTCTACGGCATCTCCCAGTCTAAAAAGTATCATATTACTAAGTAATTTACTGCCTACAGAGACCAAACTAATGCCTTGATAATTACCACACTCACTTTTATCACCTTTCTTATAAAGTGGCTTAATTAAGATTTTCCTAAAATCGTTAAGACTTCCTCTTTTTAAAAATTATATTCATAATCTTCAGTAACTTATTACTAGCCTCAGAGCCACCATATTTAAGAAACTCATTTACCACCCTATCAGCACCTGGAGCCTTATTATTTTTTAATCCTTTTAGAACTGTCGCTAATTCCTCTTCACAAAACAAATCTCCCTTCACATCCAAGTATCACAAACTTGTTCATTTTCCTATTTATCTTTTCCTGAAACTCTATCTCGGTTAAGCAAATTTACTTTTGATCAAAATGATTGAGTCATGCAAACTTTCTATCAATCACCGCCAAAGCTTGACTCAAGCGTCAAAGAGGTTCACAGACGGTCAATCATGCTTGAGTCAATCGATTGACAGAAACTTTTGATCAAAATGATTGACCATCTAGGGTAGTGGTTCCCAACCGATATGGGGCACGCCCCGCCAAGGCATTTCTAATATCATGATGTCCCCTTGTGACGTAAAAAAATGGTTATTCAAAATGTTACGAATCGGAAAATGCCATTAATTTGGTATCTTTTCTTGAGTCGTCCTCTAGACATATTTTATACTAATAAAAAAATATGGTCTGAATACACCACCTTTTACACAATGCAAATCGTCATTACAATACTATCATGTATAGTTTTGCTCTTTCAATGCATTTGATTGTGATGTTTTTCACATGATTAAAAAAAAAAATTAACTGAAAGTAAGGAGCGACGTCAAAACTTAAAACGAACGGAAATTATTCCGTATATGAAAGAGGCTGTCCCCTCCTCAACGCCTCGCTCTTTACGCTAAAGTTTTTTATTGTTAAAAAAATAGAATTGTGAGAAAGTCAAACTTTAGCGTAAACAGCGCGGCGTTGAGGAGGGGACAGCCCTTTCATGTACAAAACAATTTCTGTTCGTTTCAAGGTTTAACGTCGCTCCTTACTTTCAGTTTTAAAAAAACCTGTTTTTTTATTTAATTTTTGAACGTTTTTGAATTAATGTCGGTCTTGATATTGGCTCACCGTACATGAATAATTAAAACAAAATTTGCATATTAATTTTACTTTTATTTGCTTAAATGGCTTTCTCGAAAGTTGTTTAATTTTATTTACGGTCGTTCTTATAAGTAATAAATATACGTAACTTACGAATTAACTTACGTAACGAACTTCTATATTCATACATTTAATACGTATATTAGGGGGTTCGCCCCCACGTCAATACCTCGCTCTTTACGCTAAACTTCGCATTTTGTACCGATTCTTTAAGAATGACCCCATAATCACAAATGCTGTTAATTAGAATAAACAGCTCTTATGAAAGTACTAAAAGATCTTTGGCTTAACGAGCGAGGTATTGACTAGGGGGCGAACCCAATCATATAAGTAATATTTTCTGTTCGTTTTAAGTTTTGATGTTGCTACTTACTTTCAGTTGAAAAACTTGATCCGGCGCCCCCTTCATAGAAATGTCCCTTCCCCCATGAAAACTTTCTCCATGGAAAGATCCTCACACATAGCCCCCAGACCCCTCCCCCCACTACCCGAAAAATCCCCCCTGAAAACGTCTGTATACTTCCCAATAACCAATATTATGTGGGAGGGTTCCAATGAGCCCTCCCACGATATTCTTGGACCACTGGGTCGATCACCCCTGGAAAAAAAAAAATAAAAAAAAACATGCATCCGTCATATTTCTTCTGGCAAAGATACAAAAATTCCACAGTTTTGCAGATAGGAACTTGAAACCTCTACAGTAGTGTTCTCTGATACGCTGAATCTGATGGTGTTATTTTCATTAAGGTTCTATAACTTTTAGGGGGTCTTTCCCCCTTTTTCGAAAATCAGCCAAATTTTCTCAGGATGCGTAGGACTAAACTTGATTAAACTTATATATTTGAAATCAGCATTAAAATCTGATTCTTTGGATGTATCTATTGGTATCAAAATCCTATTTTTTAAGAGTTTCGGTTACTATTGAGCCGGGTCGCTCCTTGCTTACAGTTCGTTACCACGAACTGTTTGAAAAATATTATCGCAAAATTAAAGCTCTAAAGTATTGTTAGCCGAATGGTGCACACCCTGCCCGTTATCCGCCAAAATATTACCATCCCCCACCAGTGGGGCCTGCGCCCAACATTGGAAATCATGGGTCTAGGACCTCTTTTAAAGTAAGTTGGGAAGCATTGAGCCATAAACGATATCAGAGTAATCTCTACAAGTTTTTTTTTTCAGCATATTTTCAATTTCATATTTTCAAAAGAATAAGGAAGAAATTCATGAAAAAATTTATCTTTCTTGAAAATATGCACACGTTGAAAAAGTTTTGGAAAAAAACGGAATATAAAATAATTCGTGTTGATATCAGGGTTGCCAACTGCTGACGTCCAAAAAGAGTGCAAATCAAGGCCAAAAAAGAGTGATTTTTGCTCAAAAAGAGTGCAAACCAAAGAATTTGCATGCGCACGGCTGTTACAGCGTGTGCATCGCCTCTGCGGTATAAAAGAGAGCATTTAAATCAAAATTGTGCAAGTTGGTAACATGGTTCCTTGGGTTAAATACATTTCTGACGAAGATGCCAACTACTGACGTTCAAATTGAATGAAAAAAATAACACCCAAAAAGAATAATTTTCTATCTTTCCCCTCTGAGGTAAAAAAAAAAGAGTGCATTTCACACGAAAAGTGTACCAGTTGGCTACCCTGATTGATATGCATCCTTATTTCAAGTTCAAGACGGCGTTTGTAGCGTTGATTGTAACTAATGGTATTTTATTATGTTTTTTGCTGACTCAATTTGATTAATTGTACTCTTAAGTCAGGCTCCTTTCCTGACTTGAAATATACAAATGTCCTTGGCTGAATCAACTTTACCATTATTTGAACTGCACCCACCTGGTTTTCAGGTCCCACTCTTCTTGGCGTGTTCTGTGGTTGTTCATGACGAATTTTTGCAGTATATTCCTTTTTTTAACTTTCCTCTCAATTATTTGCTTCGGAAAATAATTGTTTGACCATCAAAACTTAAATTTTAAGTGTTTGTCATCTTTTAATTTCTCGACATGCAACTACCAAGCTAACAGTTTTTGCGAATGGGCTTGGATACATATGATCATAGAGGCTAATACTGTAGCCCTTCCAAAAAGATTCCTGTATGGACCTGTCCTCCTCTAGAGGAATTTTTCAAATAAATCTAAAGGCCTCAAGTAAGAGGTTTTTTAACGGCAACTTCACGACCAATTAACGAGTCGGAGATATATTTTAGCAGGGTTCCAAGTGGGTAGCCAACCCCCTTGGATACGGCCCTGTTTAAAATACAGGAGAATCTGAACATTTGAATCGATCCACCTCAAATAAGCTTCACCCAGAGCTTCTAGTTCTAAATATACTAATTTTCTTTGCCAAAATATTTGCTAAAAATGGTAAAACTCTAGGCCGGCTAAGCGTTAGTTCAGGAATACACCTTAAGAATCTAGGATAAAATTTCGTCCAACATTAATAATTATTGTACAGATAATTCTTTAAGACCTGGACTGGAATATTCGTTTTTTTTTTCAAATTAAGAGCTTCAGTACCCTGACTGAATCGGTTTACCGGGCGGAAATCAGTCTTAAGAAATTCTTTAACTTTTGAGACAATATTTTAAAATGAAAAAGTTATCTTCATTATTTAAATGTTATGTAAGTTTGCATTCATTAGCTATAAAATGAAATTCGCAGCCAGAGCAGTAACGTCAATTGGATTGGGAATGTGGGAAGGCACTTGCCCCCCCCCCCATATATTTTTGTGAAAGTCGCAGCCAGAGCAGTAACATCAATTGGGTTGGGAATATGGGAAGGCACTTGCCCCCCCACATATTTTTGACCACCCCCTAGATTTAGAAAAAATGGTAAGTTTGTTGGAAATGGCCTTTAGTATTTTCGTTGAAAAAAAAAAGAAAAAGGAACAAAAATATTACAGAACCTTAGATTCTGAAAAAAAAACACATTTTTTTGCCACCAAACCCTACATTTTGATGAATTGAAACCACTGAGCTAGCAATGCCTTCACTTTGTGAAATCCACTATCTTACTAGCAAAATACTACTACAAGACGAAAAAGCACAGTTTTCATAAATTGTTCGTACGTGTGAGGTTAAACTGACATACGGAGCACTAAATGAATGAAAAAAAAAATAGTATAATTTTGGATATGCTCGTGTCATTAATTATGGGAGAGGGAAAATGTACCACAAATGGCACAAATATACTGCCTGTGGCAACCATGCTCGCAGTAGAAAAAAAAATCATCCCGAACTTTCAAATAGACATCATTGTCGGGGTATTATGTTCAAAGCGTGATTACATCTTGACAAGTAGGAAAATAATGTTCAATTCGAATCCTCAATTCGCTTGCCAGAAAACAGTTGAAGTGAAAGCTGAGATAACGCTTGCCAAGTGAAATTGTAGGCTTCGTTCTTAGCATTATTTCAATTCAGTCTAAATTTATACGCAAATAGACACACCAATTTTTTTTTTCGGATCCGTTCACTATCGTTTTTGATAGACCAGTGGTTTTCAGCCAATTTTGGGCCATGCCACATCTAGGCATTTCTAAAATCCGGATGTCCCCCTCGTTATATATAAATTTTGTTATTAAAAATTTTACGTGTATTTACCATAAGGAAGCTTATTAATTTGGTATTGTTTGTCGGGTCGTCCCATGATTTTTTTTTCAAAAATTAAGGGGTACTCTTGCATTATATGGGCCTTTCTAAAGTAATTTTTGGTTAATGCTAATGAAATAAAAAAAGGGATGAATATACAATAGTTTAGAAGCAAATTTGGGCTATATATTTGCACATTAGGGGGGCAAAGTATACCGTATATATTAAATACGTAACCTAACTTAACTTAACCTAGGTACCCCCCTAAAACCCAAAAAAAAAAAAGTTTAAATATAATTCCCAGAGTGAGAAACCCCTGAATACTTGTTTACACAACATCAGATAGCAAATCTTTGCTTTTGTCAAGGATGCCTCGGGTTTTTCGTGACTGGTTTCCTTGTAGAGGCCCACATAATGGGAAGTACCCTTTTTTTACTCTTTAAATGCATATGAATGTGAATTTTTTGTGTCTTCGCATTTTTTTTTTTATTTTTTTATTAAGGTTCTAACTTCTAAAGGATAGTAAGCCGAAGGGTGTACGTCCTACTCATGATCCACCAAAGTATTGTCATGCCCCACCATTGGCGCCTGCGCTTCACGTTGGGAGTCACGGCCATAGAGCCTAGAAGCCGCACACTTCAATTGTCAAACCGTCGCTGTGCCGCCTAAAGGTCGAATCTAATATTTCTGAGATAATGGCCAGAAGCCCAGAACATTTTTGCTAAGCTATAAGCCCTATCAAGCTCAAAGGCTTGATTAGTAAAGCAATATAGATCAGAAGATCAAAGTGTGACTGAAAAGACATTCTCGCACACATTGGCATATGACTATTTACCTTTTGAGAACAACTTTGTAAATAATTTTTCGGTACTTATCTCAGAATTTGGAAAGCGGACACATTGGCACCAGTTTAAGAAAGTTAGGAGGGGAGGGTGACAGATGTATTTATCAAAAGATAGAGGGGTAATTTTGTATTTTTTCAGTTTTCAATGAAAATACAAAACTATATTATTCAATATATAGATGGGGGAAGTGCTGAGGACATATGCCCCTACCACTACCCCTCCCCCTCAATCGACGCCACTGGTCAGATATGACCTTTATGTGTTACCATCACTAAAACGTGCTTATTATCTGGCAGAGATAAAGCTTCAGTATTCTCCAGAATCCCTTAGGTGCCGGTACGTAAGCAGAGTGAGGGAATCTTCAACTCCCCACCCCAAAAAAAAAACTTAAGATTTATCTTATAATTTCTCATATTTTCATACATTTAAGATTTTTTTAGGGCTCAAAACCTTTGAGCTCCCTAAAATGTTTTCGTACCATATAGGCCCAGAATTTTTTATGTGGGGGAGAGGGGAGAAAAACGGCGGGCTTGTTAAAATACAAAAAGATGAATAATGTGAAAAATATAAGAAAGTTTATAAAAATCTGGAAATTTCTAACAGGGATGAGGCACGGGGCCGACTGCCTCTACCCCCGTGTGCGTAGCTGCTCAGGGGTGCAGGTGGTACTTACGTATTATCCAGAACACACTCGAGAAGTGAAGTTAGGTTAATCATAATGACATATACCAAAACATGATGAAAATATAATACTTTAGAAAGAAAATTATGGAAACTATAACAAAGAATTATGAAAAGTCGACTGCCCAGAACGCATTATATTAAATGCCTAACCACCACTATATATTAACTATTTGATTAAAATACATAAAGCTAAGAGAGGAAAGGAAATAATAAATGAAAAATAAAATAAAAAAGGTGAGAAAACGAGGATTTTCTCACCTTATTAAATTAAGGTGATTTATTTAATTAAAATATTCCTACTAAACGAGTAAAATATTCCTATACTAAACGAGCCAATTCTCAGTGTGGTCCGTTCTCTACCGTCTTGGAGTTTATTGTCCCAATTTTATAGAGGCATGTGTTTCATTGAGTTTTAAAGAGGCCCAGGAAGGTCAATCATTTTGATCAAAAGCTTCCGTCAATCGATTGAATCAAGCATGATTGACCGTCTAGGAATCTGTTTGACGCTTGAGTCAAGCGTTGACGGTGATTGTTACAAAGTTTGAATGACTCGAACATTCTGAAAAAAGGAGCGTGCTACATTAGCTTTGGTCAAGATTGAAGGGTCGATTGAAGATTAATCAAAGCACACGTCAATCGATTGAATCAAGCATGATTGACCGTCTAGGAATCTGTTTGACGCTTGAGTCAAGCGTTGACGGTGATTGTTACAAAGTTAGAATGACTCGAACATTCTGAAAAAAAGGAGCGTGCTACATTAGCTTTGGTCAAGATTGAAGGGTCGATTGAAGATTAATCAAAGCACACGTCAATCGATTGAATCAAGCATGATTGACCGTCTAGGAATCTGTTTGAAGCTTGAGTCAAGCGTTGACGGTGATTGTTACAAAGTTTGAATGACTCGAACATTCTGAAAAAAAGGAGCGTGCTACATTAGCTTTGGTCAAGATTGAAGGGTCGATTGAAGATTAATCAAAGCACACGTCAATCGATTGAATCAAGCATGATTGACCGTCTAGGAATCTGTTTGACGCTTGAGTCAAGCGTTGACGGTGATTGTTACAAAGTTTGAATGACTCGAACATTCTGAAAAAAAGGAGCGTGCTACATTAGCTTTGGTCAAGATTGAAGGGTCGATTGAAGATTAATCAAAGCACACGTCAATCGATTGACGGAAACTTTTTATCAAAATGATTGACCGTCTAGGGCCTCCTTTATAATGGTTAGCATGGAATAACACTATAACAAACTTCTACTGTTGCTAGAACCTCTTCGAAATATTTCCGCTACCGTGGTGTTATCACGGTATAGGCAGTACGTGTAGAGCAACATTTCCACTTTTGGGTTTTTCAACAAGTTTGTTGTGGTTTTGTTTTTCTTTTGTGTTTCGTTTTTTCCTCGTAAACTGGGTTTCTAAAATTCATAATAAAAAAAAAAATCTGGCAAACACCACAGAATCTGTACTGATAAGATAAATAAAGCTTGAAAAGTGGAAAATATTATGTTATAAATACGATTGATTAAACGATCCCACTTTTCACATTTCAACCGGATTTTTTTTTTTTTTTTTTTTTTTTTTTTTTTTTTTTTTAGTCACGAGTTTCTACGTGGTTTTTCTCCATAGCTTCGTGTAAATTCATGTAAATACCACCAAAGCCATGATGATAAGATAAATAACGGTTTAAAGCTTTCAAATAATATTATCAGCGGCAAGCGGAGTAGCCTATAAACGATTCCTAATTTAGTCGTTGATCATCCTCCGCAGTCCTAAAAATAAACCTTTTCGCGTTTATTTTTACGAGCTGTCCCTCTAGAAAAATTGCTAAGGCCTGAACCTAAGTAAAACTATGAAGAATACGTGCTTTATATTAAGTGATGACAAATATAGAAGGACGTTCGGAGAGTTTAAATGGGAACAACTAAAGGCAATTGACAATGAAAACTGCACGGGGGAGGGGTCTTAAGATCTGCAACGACAAAGCAAGTTTCACTGAATCCACTACTGAGTACGTAAAAAGGGTACGTAAATGATTTTGTACCTAGGTATTATAGCGACCACACTTTGTTCTTAATCTGTAATGAAACCGGTTTTCTGTGTCCACTCGGAAATAATCAGCTTAGCCTGAGCGAGAAGGTATATTTTAATTAAATATTTAATAGATAGAGGTGGTTAGCTTAGTTATTTAATATAATGCATTCTGGGCGGCCTGTTGTATGAATTATACTAGCACAGTTGGTACAAATAAGCCATCGAGCCATACAAAGCTATCGAGTTGCGTGCAGGTTTCATGGTCAAAGACAACACTTTATTGTTAATTGGCCTACATTTCACTATCAAACACTGGTTTTTCGTCTTTAATGACAAACTTCACGAAATCCAATTTAAGAGCCATCAGAAAAAATGTCACTTAAAGGAGAGGGGTAGCCTAATCCCCCCTAGTGTATTCAGCAAACCGTAAGAAAGGAGTTGAGTTCGTACTAAAATTCAGCCGGAAGTACCACACTTTTATAAAATGGTACTTGTCTATTAAAGCGACCACACTTTATTCTTGATCTGTAACAAAGCCGGTTTTCTTTGTGCACTCGGAGATAATCAGCTTATCCTGAGTGAGATAAACTATTATGTAGATATTTTCTAATTAAATAATTAATTTATAGAGTTGGTTAGGCATTTAATAATATGCGTTTTGTGCGGCCTGCTTTCCATAATTATCTGCTGTAGTTTCTATAATTTTGTAACTAAAGTATTATATTATCAAATTTTGGTATATTTCATTAGGATTAATCTAAACTCACTTGGGTTTGGTCACTTTAATAGACACGTATTTACAAATTTACTGGGACTTACCGCAATTTCACCAAAACATCAATTTCAGCTGGCAAAAACAAGCAGCCAGTCGCTAAAATTTTGTTCTGATCCCCTTCCTCCCACACACACTTTTTAGCTGGTGACGCCTCCGGGCAATAGCTTGTAGCACGAACCCATTAGTTAACAGTTTACAACTTAATGCAACGTGCCAGTTAAAGCAGCAATGATCTAATGTCTATAAACAAAACTTATTTTGTGTCTGAATACCAGCATAAAACCTTCCCAGCATTATGACTCACCTGAAAATGTAGCAGCCGTTCCCACCCAAACTGACTGTTTGCTTATTCCGACTTGTTGATCAACTCCTGTACATGTTTGTGTAGCCCAAGCGGTTGACGGCTCATTTGTATCTGGAAATAATGCAATTCATTTAAAAAAGTGGCAGAGAGAGAAGTATAAACGGTTTGGTCAGGGCCGGGGGGGGCTAAAGAAACTTAAATACGCATCGAAAATTGTTTCTTTTGATTTTGGTTACGTTTTTACGAGTAGGACAAACATTTCAGGGGGCGGGGGGGTCAAACCCACTAGCCCTCCCTGGATACGGCCTTCGCTTTGGTATATACAGTTTTACCTGAGTTTTAGACAGTTTGGCAGACATTTCCCATATCAGAGCCGTGACAAGAACCAAATGCAGTTGGCCAAATTTAGTTTTAGGAGGCACTTGCCCCTGACGCAGAAATTTTAAAGGCGCAAAATTTCAAATAAATAATCTATCGGTTATAATCCTTTTGGAATTTTGAAATTTTAGGAGCATAGAACACAAAATTAGAAGCAATCAATTGGGACGAGATGCAGAGGCTAAAGAAAGAAAAGCCAGATTTAAAATAAATAGAAAATCGTGTTAATAACTGAAAAAAATTGTTAATAAATACAATTTATGTTAAAATTTGGTCTAAAAATGTTTGAGAGACGGGGGGGGGGCGCTAATCACGATTCTGTCCCGGGCACAAGAGAGACCAGAACCTCCACTGCGGCAAAACCCAAAATTTCGAAGCCATACTCCGCACTTATCGGGAAGGTCTAGGAATGGTCTTTGAGTCGAATATGGTCACAATACTGTGTTCGATCAATTTTCAGGTGCGGTCACAAGATGCATTATGCTTATTTCCTGTATTTTTATTTCTCTTTTTTTACAGTTAATGGTAAAAATTGAACTAGATTAGGATATACTGGAACAGTAGGTAAAACAATGGCTAAACAATAAAATGTCAGTCGGAATTTTGATTACACCAAATAAATAAAAAAGCAAGGTTTATGTAAGTCTCAACAAAAATAAAGTACCCTCAAAACTTAAGAGAACAGGGATTATACTAAATATCAGGATGGCTGCCCCCCCCCTCGAAAATTTGGAAAATAGAGGTTAAAATTTGTGCGTGTCAATATGGATTCCATTAAGTTAATTCTGTTAGTTATTTTTTCCTCTTTTTGTTTTGACAATGATCATAGTTTTTTCAAATATGATGGATACACAGTTAAGCGGCTTTCACAGTACGTACGTAATTTTCTATGCTAATTGATTTGGTTGCGTCGTTTTATCTTTCATACTCAGAACTCCTTTCACTCCAGGCTAACGTAAAAACCTATAAAACCGTCAGATCCATTGTCTAAAATCATCACAATCATCATAAGTAAACTATTTAAAAAAAAATTAAAATGTGGAATAAACATGGAGATTCAAGCCCTGTTGATGATCTTATGGTTATTACAGCAGGATGGCTTGTGTTAGAACTGTGTAAGATCGTCACGGGATATATTGCTGTATGATTACTGGCTTGTGTTAGAACTGTCTATAACGTAGCACAGTCTGTTATTCTCCTGACATTTTTTTCCCGGCGTAGTGTGATCAGGGTTGCTTTTTATATCACCTAAACAAAAAATCACTAAATCAGCACATAAATCACTAGATTATTAACGAAAATCACTAAATCAACCAAAAATCATAAAAATTGAGTGATGTTTTCTTTACAGGATGGCAACCCTGGGTGTGATAGCATGATTAGAGATAAGATACTGAACATTATGAACGCGATTTTCGATAAGGGGGGGGGGATCAAACAACAGGCTAAATGATAAATGTACTTCGGTCCGACAGTCTAGGGCTAAAATAAATGTAGCTAAGACGGCTAAGCTACGCTTCGCGGATGAAGGATGATAGTTTGCCAATAATAGTACATTCATCTGGGGGTATATAAACGGCAGGGTGTCCTCGAACCAGGTGGGAAGAGGTATAACGAACATTGGTACTGTTGTATTAGCTGGAACCCACGCAAGAAGTGAACTTTGGTTAATGCTAATGAAATAAAACAAAATGGGATGAAAAAATAAGTTTAGAAACAAACTTTGGCTATATATTTGCACACTAGGGTCGTGGGGGTAAAGTATAGCATATATTAAATACGTAACCTAACCTAACCTAGGTACCTTTTTTCCCCTAAACCCCAAAAAACAAAAGTTTAAAGATTGTAAACGCAGGGACAGACCACGGCTTGCTATCCAGTTCCCTTTTGAAAGAAACCCGTTTGACTAGTTTCTTAAGCATCTTCCCTATATAATATATTGCGTGGGTTCCAGCTAATACAACAGTACCGGAACATTTTTAACGCAGTTGAAGCCAGAGAGTATGGGTACTTTATAAGAGTGGAAGCTAGTAGCATTGTCGAAAAAAAAACAAAAAATAATGCCATCTTGCGTTTGGCGTTTCTTGGCATTATTTTGAAACGTCAAAACGTATTATTTTCATAAATTGAGATCAAACACTATACACCCAAGCCACATTACAGTCATACTTATAATAAAATCAAAATTACACACGACTAAGCGCCAATTATCTATGTCGTTCGTAATTTCTCCAGTTAAACATTGTTCAACATTTAAGCACAAAATTCGGTACTTTTCTGTTATAGCGCCTATGTTAAGTTGGTACTTGTTAAGAATCCAGTCAACTCGCGATAAGTGAAGTTTGGTTAATGCTAATGAAATTAAATGAAATTATGATGAAAATATAATAGTTTATAAGCAAACTTGGGCTATATATTTGCACATTAGAGGGGGGGGGATAAAGCATAGCATATATTAATATGTAACCTAAGAAAACCTATTCTAACCTAACCTAGGTACGATTTTCTGCCCATTTAACCCAAAAATCTAAAGTTTAAATGTTTTTCACAGAGTGAACAATCCCTCACTATGCAGCGGAAACCTGTTTTTCATAAAGCATCTTTGGGATTTCGATGCGGTTCTTCTCGCGTGTTTACTGGATTCTTAACAAGTACCACTAAGTTTTTCATCCATTGACTTCATCATAATTTGCAGAACAGTTGCACCTTACACATTTTGCATGCAGACCCGCTATGCTTTACCCCCCACCCCTAAAGTGCAAATATATAGCCCAAATTTGTTTGTCTCTAAAGTATTATATTGTCATCATAGTTTGTGATATTTTATTAGGATTAGTAAGAGAAACAGGTTCTACTTAGATGAAGAATTTAAAATAGGTGCTATAACAGAAAAGCACCCAAAATTCTTAGTTGACCAATCAGAGTCGAGATCTATGGCATTATTTTTTGAAACTGGAAAAAAAGGAAGCTTGGAGCAGCGATTTTTCTATATGTGACAGAAATATGACAAAAGTTTAGAAGACGTAGTATTAGTAGAAAACAGTTGGAAACAAATTAGTGTTGGGTTTTTAAACCAACTTCTTGCAATTTTAATTTTTCCGCAACGTAATACAACTGTGGCTCAAAAATCAAGAAAAACTCCATGTCATTCATAAAACTTGGCCCTTTTTTACCAACAGGTGTGACTATAATGTGACTCAAGCATTACATTAATGTTGCATTATTACCCCACCACAAAAATGTCAATAAATGGCAAATGCTAGATGGCGCTAGTGATGTTTTCAAAATTAGGACCAGTTTCCGCTTTTTTAAGTTAAATATACTCTGGTGGAAACTCCGAGGGAGGGAGTAAATATTGAAACCCTGAAAATTCAATAGGAGGAGGAGCTATTACAGTTGTGTTGGACTTAAGCGATGGGTTGTCAAACGTATAGCCTAAATAACTGAAAACCATACAAAACATTACATTTTTGGTACTTAAGTGTTATCCCGACCACAAATGAAATGTACATAAATATGATGAAAATATAATACTTTATTAACAAAATTATCGAAAACAGAGAATTACGGAAAGCAGCCCGCCCAGAATTCATTATTTTAAAAACCTAACTGACTATATATTAAATATCTAATTAAAATAAACCTGCATATATAGCCCAAATTTGTTTGTAAACTATTATATTTTCATCATATTCTGTTTCATTTCATTAGCATTAACCAAACTTCACTTCTTGAGTGTGTTTTATATAATAGACAATTACCGTTTCTTTCTTTTAGGCTAAGATGATTATCTGAAAGCCCACACAGAAAAACCGGTTTCAAACGGATCAAACTTTTTGAGTGTGGTCGGGATAATACGTAAGTACCCACTTTTTTCATGTTCGGCAACTACTCTGTCCCAGCGAAAATTACAAATGGGAAAATAGTTTCTCCCACTTGTTCTAATGGAGTAAAAATAAGAATCTGCTGTTTCTAAAATGCTTTTGTTATATATGTCATAAAAACAAGGGGGAACAGATGCAATTAAAACAATTAATCATCATAACTTCCCGTTACCCGACAATAGGCCTTCAGGAAATGACGCAATTTGAGAAATGCGTAGTAGATTATTGTCTCTCTCGGCTAAAGGCGTAGAATATTTTTCCCGAACAGATAATCTGATGACGAAAAATACGGTACTTGTCCATTATTTAGAACACACCCAAGTTGATTCAATTTACAGGTACATGGGTTGAACTGAGACGCATTGGGAGATAGATTAGATATATATAATTTGGTCTATATATTTGCACATTAGGGGAGATTGGGGGTTAAGTATAGCAGGACTGCATGTAAAACGTCACATAACCTTACTAAACCAAAATATTAACTCTACATATTAAATGTTTAATTAAAATATACCTACGTAGTTTTTTCCACTGAGCCTAAGCTAATTGTCTCCGAATACAGAAACCTAAACCAGTTTTTGTCAGAATCACAGATCAAAATTCCTGGGTGTGTTCTGAATAATGGACAAGGACCGAAAATATTGGCTGAAAAATTTTAGTCTTCATTTCTTTCGGGTTTCAGTTTTTTTTTTTTTTATTGTTTTCTTATAGTCCAGACATACTGTCATATGAATTATGCTTATTTAACACCAAGGGAGCTGATTAGAGTGGAGGGTTGAACGAGCCTTTATCCCACACACTCCCCTGAATGACCAACAACAAAAAACACACTGTCAAGAAAGATGAAAATAGTATTTCAAGTCTTTAATATTAAAAACACTTCAGCTCTTTAAGTTATTCTCAAAGAAGACTCAGCAGAGCAATGCAGATCAGAAGGATCGAAGTGTGATTCAGCACACATCTCCCTGCTGACCCTCTCTTTGAGAACAGATTAGCAAACAGTTTTCAGAAGTTATATCAGAAGTATGAAAGTATCTGATGTAATCTTTAGGAGTAGCAGCGGCGAAATAACATAAAACGACTAACATGATATGAAGCATTAATGGACTTGGAACATGCAGTAGATAGGCGCAGGGGCGTAGCTCCAGCATTTTTATTGAGGGGGTGGGCAAGAAGGTTCCATATCCTGACAGCCAAGGGACATCGGATATATTATATTTTTCTCCAAATTATTGGGAGACAACTTCCCCCTCCCCCAAACAACCCCCATGGATAGGTGCCGCATCTCCATCAAAACGGTCACTGCCACATCTTCACAGAATGTAATAGGAGTAGTTCTCTAAACCTAAATCTAAGATACATTCATCCCTAGGGAAAAAATAGCAAGAAATTAGTAAATCCGCAAGGAAAGATTTAAGGGAAATTGGAGCTTCTTGAGAGGGTGTAAAAAAAAGAATAGACTGGGATGGAGGAGGAGCGTTCATAGCTGTGTTGGCCTCAGGCAGCTTGCTGGGATAGAAACGCTCTTTTCAAGTGGAAGACTCCCTCCCACGAAATAATTTTTGGACTTATCCCTAAAGGTCTGGACTGTGCGCACCTACACTCCTATAATTTCATTTTGCCTAACCATACTCCTTACTAAATCCAGCATTTTCCATAGATCAGCCTAGATCAGTGACAAACAGGGATGTATTCCAAGACAGGTGGGGAGTCAACTGGCAAAAAAAATGAGGGAAAACAGGCAATTTACATGAACAATTCGCAAAATGATAGAAGCAGAAGGATTTGAGATCTTGAAGGAAACCTATATCAAAGGCCATCACCCCCCTTGCTTACTGATCTGTGCTACATTCAAATAAATGAGGGCAATATAGGTATTGGGCTTAATTATCTATTATTTGAAAAAAACTACGTTTTCTAAAGAGTTAAAGAGGCTGAGTCACAAGTTCGAACCTTAAAACGTACAGGGATTAAGAGGTGTAGTTGGGGGTCTGCCGCCCCCCAAACCCCCGCTTCCGTATATGAAAGGGGCTGTGCCCTCCTCAACACCTCGCTCTTTAAGCTAAAGTTTGACTTTCTCACAACTCTTTTTTTTAAACAATAAAAACTTTAGCGTCAGTTTACACAGTATATAGAAACAGTCTGAAATGCCAGAGTCAAGATTGAAAAAAACATATCAACAGAGGGCATGCACGCAGTGATTTTTTTCAGGGTGGGAGGGGGATATTAAAAAGAAAAGTTTTTAATTGCTAATTTAAATAAGCTTGCCAGAAATTCGGGAAGTTTACAATTTCAGCGGTATGGGGGGGGGGCAAACCCCAGGCTTCATCCCTCCTGCATACATCCCTAGGGCCATATTTCCATAACTAATATTCGCCCAAAATTCTAGAAAACTACTAAATTTCAAACCAGTCAGTACCGATGAAGAAATCCCATTCTACCCGGGGTACGTGTCTGGAGCATTGAAATTTCTACTTACAACCCTTTCTTGAGGGCTGTCATTCTCAAAGGTATAATTTCCGGACCTTACAAGTACAATGAACAAAATGACCAACTCAAAACTTTGATTGGATGTGTTTCGGGAAATGGTGGGCATGGGAGGGAGTTGGTTGCCCTCCAATCACTTTCGACTATTAAAGAGGGCACTATCTCCTTCAATTTCCAATGGAATGAGCCTTTTTGAAGTTTCTAAGACAACTGCTTCTATATGAAGTGCCCTGGTCTAAAGGACAAATAAAAAAAATAAATACATTGTGCCCAGATCGCTCTTTACATAGGCAACGCTATTGCGCTGTCGCACTGCCTATGATAGCAAACATCAGGATTTTTAAGTTATTATAAATCATTAACACATACCCTCATCGGTTTCGGAAGCATGTATACAATTTTAAAGAAAATGATAAAAACTTTCATTAAGCTGCGGGATTTAGATAACAAACCGTCGAAACTGATTGCAACTTTTGTACCAATTTATGATACTTAGGGGCAGAGATAAAAAAAACAGGCCCATAAAGACACAGGCCCATAATCAAGGGAGATTACAATCACCAAGCAGCGAAAATTAGTCGTGGGATTTTTTTTTTCACTATAACCTAGCACTGGTTCATTGTATTGGCAGGGTTGCCACCCCTAGTGATTTATCACTATTGCTGGTGATTTTTATGTTGCCTAAACAAAAAAAAATGACTAAATCAGCAAATAAATCACTACATTATTGAAGAAAATCAACCAAAAACCACAAAAATCTAGTGATTTTTTCACCGAATGGCAACCCTGTGTATTGATCACTTCAAACAGGATCGTTATAGTGTTATCAAACAGTTCGTGGTAACGAACTGTAAGTAAGGAGCGACCCGGCTCAATGGTAACCGAAACTCTAGAAAACGGGTTTTTGATACCAATAGATACATCAAAAGAATCAGATTTCAATGCTGATTTCAAATATATAACTTTCATCAAGTTTGGTGCTAGCCATCAAAAGTTACGCGCCTGAGAAAAATTGGCTGATTTTCAAAAAAAGGGGGATAGACCCCCTAAAAGTTATAGAACCTTAATGAAAATTACACCATCATATTCAGCGTATCAGAGAACCCTAATGTAGAGGTTTCAAGCTCCTATCTGTAAAAATATGGAATTTTGTATTTTTACCCAGAAGAAATATCACGGATGAGTATTTATTTGTTTTTTGTTTTCCCCGGGGGTGATCGTACTGACCCAGGGGTGCTAGAATATCGCGTGAGGGCTCTTTGAAACGGAAGTTAAGAGTTCTAGTGCCCTTTTTAAGTGACCAAAAAAATTGGAGGGCAACTAGGCCCCCTCCCACGCTTATTTTTTTCACAAAGTCACCCGATCAAAATTTTTAGATAGCCATTTTGTTCAGCATGGTCGAAAATATGATAAATATGTCTTTTAGGATGACTTAATCCCCCGAAGTCCTAGGGGCGAGGGCTGAAGGTTATGAACTTTACCCAATGTAAACATATAGTATTGGTTATTGGGAAGTATACAGAAGTTTTCATTAGGGTTTTTTTCTGGTTGTTGGTGGGATGGTGGTGGTAGGGGTCATGTTGGTGGATCTTTTCATGAAGGGTGTTTTCATGGGTGATGGAAAATCGCAATGAAGGGGACGCTCGACTTGCCAGCATTATTTATTAGTTATTGGGAAGTATACAGACATTTTCAGGAAAGATTTTTTTCTGGAAGGGGGGGGCTAGAGGAGGGGGAGATAGAGGAGTGGGTTACTCGGGAGAATCTGTCCGTGGAGGATGTTTCTTTGGGGTAAGGGACATTTCTATGAAGGGGGCGCCGGATTTCCAAGCATTATTTAAAAAACGATCAGAAATTAAATTTTAAAAAAAACAAGTTTTTTCAACTGAAAGTAAGAAGCAATATTAGAACTTAAAACGAACAGAAATTATAAAGTATGTGAGGGGGTTCTCCCCCAAGTCAATACCTCGCTCTTTACGCTACAGTTTTTTTTAGTGTAAAGAAAAAAAACTTACCGGAGTGTTTTATCACGACTTTCGTGGATGATACTGCTTTAACTATGTCTAGTCGAATGATTGATGATCTATTGTTGAAAGTAAATAGGGTTTTAAAGTAATTTTATGTATTTACAAGTTTCAGACTATTGTCAGTGAATGTTAAAAAAAACTAATTTTATGATTTGTTGGAGAGTTGGTAAGTCTCCGAGTGTTGATGGAGATATTTTTTAATGTTAATCCTTTGTCACAGGTGCATGAGGTGCATTATTTGGGCTTTCAGCTAGATTGTAATTTGCCTTGGAAGCACCATAGTGATCTTGTTGCAACTAAAGTTGCTAGAGGTCTGGGAATTTTACGTCGTTTGAAGCATTTTTTACCATTATCGGTTCTTTTATTATTGTATCATAGTATTGTTGCGCCTTATATGTCTTATGGTTGTGTCATTTCGTCTAGCAATTTTTATGCAAATTTCAAAAGAGTGCAGATTTTACAAAATAAAACAGTACGTCTTCTTGGGAATTATATAGAAAATGTGAATGATACCGCGTCATGTTTTAAAAAATTAAGAGTGCTTAACATTGGTCAGATTCGCGATAACCAAGCTGCTATTTTTGCCTATAGATGTTGGAATGATGTATGTCCTCCAGTTTTTACAAATTTTTTTCGCGTAAATAGTTCACTCCACAGGTATACGACTAGAGAGGTAGAAAATTTTACGGTTGAGTATAGAGACACCACACGTGCAGGTTTTGGAATTTGGTATTTGGTTCCGGCTATTTGGAATGATATCCCAGTTGGCGTTCGGGAAGCTGAACACATTCGGTCGTTTAAAGTAAAAACAAAAAAACATTTATTGGGAGAGGGGAGGTAATTTATTATTATTGTCATCATTAATGTCTTTTCTTTTTTTTTCTTCATAGTTTTTGGTATTATTGTTTAAATTGAGAGAGTGTTCAGGTCTTTTTTCAGGTCTTTTTTTTTTTTTTTTTTATAATTAGAATTTTGAGAGGTTGAGAATTAGAGGATTGCAGCCGTCTTTCATCAGGCTTTTTGAGCCTTCCCCGGGCGGTTGCTTGTATATAGTTTATTTTGTAATTAGTAGTAAATAAAGCAAGTCAAGTCAAGTGCTTTCAAAAGAGCTATCTATTCTAATTAAACGGCCTTTGTGATTCAGGGGTTTGTGAATCAAATTTTTTTAACTTTTAACGTAAAGAGCCTGGTATTGACTAAGGGGAGAACCCCCTCATATACGTAATAACATATACGTAATAAGAAAAAAACAATAAAAAAGAACAAGCGATACGGCTCAATAGTAATCGAAACTTTTAAAAACGGAATTTTGATGTCAATAAATTTATCAAAAGAAAGAGTTTATAATGCTGATTCTAAATATATGAATTTTATTAAGTTTAGTTTTGCACATCAAAGGCTAAGAGCTCGAGAAAATTTGAATGATTTTTTAAAGAGGGGGGGAAAAATACCCTGCAAGTAAAAGAATTTTATTAAAAATCATACTGTTCAGCATATCAAAAAACCCTATTATATAGGTTTCAAGCTCATATCTGCAAAAATCTGCAACTTTGTATTTTTTGCCAGAAGAAAAATATACGAATATAGAAGTTAGTTACGTAAGTTAATTTGTAAAGACATCCATTTAGCAAAAGAAAATAAAATTTTTATGCAAATTTCGTTTACTTATTCAATGACGGTTATCCAAAATAAAAGCTGCATTAACTAAAAAACGATCAGAAATTAAATAAAAAAACAAGTTTTTTAAACTGAAAGTAAGGAGCGACAATAAAACTTAAAACGAACAGAAATTATTCCATATAGAAATTATCCCCTCCTCAACGCCTCGCTCTTTACGCTAAAATTGGACTCTGTCTCACAACTTTATTTTTTTAAACAACACAAAACTTTAGCGTAAAGAGCGAGGCCTTGAGGAGGGGACAACCCCTTTCATCTACGGAATAATTTCTGTTCGTTTTAAGTTTTAATGTCGCTCCTTACTTTCAGTTTAAAATACTTGTTTTTTTTATTTAATAGCGTTAAGGAGTTACCCGCTTACCAAAATCGTCAGATGACGCTAACCATTCATGGCGGAAGTGTGCTATGCTCGTCAGAAAAAGATGTACGGCGAGGGCGGAGAGTAGGTGACCCCTCCAATGATGCTACATCTGTATAGGAGATATTTTGATATTTTCTTATGTACACGTACATTTATTTAAAGGGAGGGGGCTTAAAGGCGACTGTAACATAAAACTGAGAAGAAAAGGACGTACTTTTGTCTTATAGCCACCGCACTCAAGTAGATTGTATTGCGAAGATGAGACAATAACCGGATTTTCATGGTTTTTATACCAGACAATATTAGCTTCGCCTCGGTGGGAAACTACATTGTATCTTTATTTTATTTAAATATTTAGTTGGTATTTTGGTTAGGTTAGTTTTAGGTTACGTACTTAATATACTTCGGCCTGGGCGCCCCTCCCATAATTCTTTGTTGTATTTGTCATAATTTTGCTGATAAAGTTTTATATTTTCATCATATTTTGTTTTATTTCATTAGCATTAATATTTTCATCATATTTTGTTTTATTTCATTAGCATTAATATTTTCATCATATTTTATTTTATTTCATTAGCCTTCACTTCTCGACAGAACTTGAGTGTGTTGGCTATAAGACAAGAGTACCATCTTTGAGATTTTAACATGGGTAGGTTAGTAATTTATACGGTATTTGTGTATTATATGGTACACACTCGAGAATTTGGATCTACAGATCAGACAATAGCCTGTTTCTACCTGTCAGTATTTGAAGAAAATTAGTTTAGGCTCACTTGAATTCTACGTTGTAGGTATATTTGTATTAAATATTTAGTATATAGAGATAGCCTAGTATTTTGGTTGGGTTAGGTATTTAATATAATGCGTTCTGTGCGCTCCCCTCCTCCTCCCCTCCTCCTCCCATAATTCTTTGTTTTAGTTTTATTAATTTTGGTACTAAAGTAGCCTATTGTATTTTCATAATATTTCCCTATATTTCATTAGGATTAACATAACTTCACTTCTTGAGTATGTACCATACAATACACAAGTACCATTTATGCTACTACTGGCACCAACGACATTCTTATCCTTCATAAAGAATTAAATAACTTTAAATTCAAATAAAAAAAAACTCACTTGGCTAGGGCAGGGGCGGATCTAGACCAAAATCTTGGGGGGGGGGGAGGAATGTGACACGGACGCAATAAGCCAAATCTTGGGGGGGGGACGTTACAAGGACACCAATGATTGACCAAATTGACAAATATATTTTTAAAAAAGTGTGAGAAACAGAAAAAAAACAAGGAACGAGGCGCCAGAAAAATATTGGGGGGGGGGGGTTGTTTACCACCCCCCCCCCCCCTTTGATCCGCCATTGAGCTACGGAAGGCTGTTACCGCCACAGGATAATATTGAAAAAAAATATATACGGTAGCTAGGAAAAGCCCCACAACAAGCAATTTAGCTGCCTGTAAACAAAACAATCACAACTTAAGGGCTTTTGATACAACTTCTGGACTGGCCGCATTTTGCAAAGAATGCACCTGAAGCATCTTCCAAGGGATTATTAGATGGTGCTGTTATTTTTTCTTAGAAATCAACTTAGGCTTCACTCATGCTAACCAGCGTCGCCAACTAACAAAAAAATGAAAGAAAGGTGGAAGGTGTATTTTTCAAAATCTAAGGGTGAATTTTGCGTTTTTTTTTTCAGTTTTATCAATGAATATACCAAAAAAAAGGATAAGTAAAAGATATGACAATAGACCATTAAAGTCCAAACCGGCAGTGCTGATCTCCGTCCCAAGGCCCTTCAAAAAAAGAAGTGCAGCAAAAATACCAAAAAAGGCCATTTTAAATGAAAATACCACTTAAGAACCATTTTTCAAAATCAAAAGGGGAGCAAAAGGGGAATCTATGCCTCAAAAATTTACGCCGCTAATATCACTTTCACAAGCTCTTTGGGGCTAGGACGATCATAAGATTTAGACGATGAAGTCCCCATCCCTACTAAGGCATATTCGTCACCCCCCCCCCAACCCCAAAAAAACGAAAGTGAATAATATAACAATAACATAAATATTTAAATTTCTAGAAGCCTGAACCGGACCCACCCCCTCCCAATATACACGCCCGCTCCTACATCTATTTGTGTAAGAGCATCAGATATACAAATTCCAAAGGATATCAATAAATGTGTCTTAATATCAAAAACATCTGCCAAGTGTGTCAGAAGTTTTTGTAGGCAATCCGTCTTTTTTTGTGATTGACGTTTAAAGTAATTAGGTTTCAAGCGGGAAGTTCGTAAAAGAGGAAAACAGAAGAGACAAATGCGCATTAAAAATGACAGATTCAAATTCTTACCAGTTCTTAGCTTGAAATTAGCCTATGTGGAAAGCAAGGGCGGATCCAGAATTTTTTTTCGGGGGGGGGGGGGGTTACTAATTTTTGACTCAGTTTTCGACTAATTTTACTGATTTTTACCTAAGTTTTACTAATTTTCGACTTAGGCTATCTTCGACTCGATCAAAAATTTCGGGGGGGTTCAAACCGGGTAACCCCCCCTGGATACGGCCTTGGTGGAAAGTATCAGAAAATATAGGGGTTAACATAGGCGTAAGGAAGGGGGGCGGCTACGCCACTAGAACTTCAAATTTACACTAGATATTACCGAGAACTTTTCTTATGATGAAATTTTTCTGTTGGATACATTGGTAGATGGTTGAAAAAGATTAGAAATAAACAGAAATTTTCAAATGTCGTTTCCGATATCGATATTTACGTTTCGATATTTAATATTGATTTTTGGTCCGATATATAGATACACCAATTTTGATATTTAATATTGCCCGACTTAAAATTTTTGAATTGAATTTTTTATACAAGAAGCTGTTATCTAACCATAATGAGGTTTTTGTCGAATCGTTTTTATCATGGGCGTAGGGAGGGGGCAGGGGGGCAGCTTCCTTCCCCCCTAGACCTTCAAATTTACATTAGATATGGCTGAAAAAGCAGATGGTTTGGAAAAAGCAGTTGATAAAACTCCATCACACTATCGACTGCCCCCCCTAGACAATATGCTGCCTACGCCCATGGTTTTTATGGTGTTTATGTTTTCTGGAAATTGGTAGTAGGATAGTGGGTTTATTATATTATAGTATTGCAAGAAGATAATAAGAATATAGTAATCCAAGAGGACTAATGCTGAAGCTAATTGATGATTTAGTACTCTTGCATTATATGGGCCTTTACAAGGAAACCAGTCAAGAAAAATCCGTTTTTGACGGGTTAACCGCTATAGAGTAATACAATGATAGCGTGGTTTTATTGCGTATATGATATTTAAACTGTTGTTTTTTGGGTTTAGGGGGGGGGGTATCTAGGTTAGGTTACATATTTAATATATGCTAATCTTTACCCCCCACTCCCCCTAATGTGCAAATATATAGCCCAACTTTGTTTCTAAACCATTATATATTCATCCTATTTTAGTTCATTAGCATTAACCAAACTTGACTTTTTAGAAAGGCCCATATAATGCAAGAGTACCAATGATTTTTGATTTTTTTTTTTTTTTTGATAATTGATGAATAAAGAGTTCAAAAGGTAAGATAGAACTTGATGGCGATGTGGGGTTTTGTGAACTGCCGGTATAATTTCAGCTCCCCCTTCCATCACAGAGTTGGATGCCCCCCTAGACAAGATATTGCCTACGCCCATGGGGGAGAAAAAGAAAAACTCAAGATTTCAAGAGGGGTCAAACACAGGGAAGGCTCCTCCTTTTGACTCCTTTTGCGTATATGCCTAGCTGAAACTAGGGCGCTTTGAAGTCAAGGACTCAATACTTGGCGGCGTTTTTTGGTTTTAGTAAAAATATGGGCAATCAAGGCAGATGATTCTCATGTCGTTAGTTTGCTTCCTACATACTTGTAAAAAGATGACTTTTAAAGAAATTTCAATGCGCCCCTCCCCCTCAAAAGTTATGTGCATGTTTACTTCTCATATTAATTTACTGCTACTATTACTATTACTAAAAATGCCCGTTAGCTATGTTTAATAAAAGTTACGGTACTTGTGTCTTATAGCCACCACACTCAAGTTCTGTCGAGAAGTGAAGTTTGGTTAACACTAATGAAATAAAACAAAATATGATGAAAATATAATACTTTATCAACAAAATTATGTAAACTACAACAATAAGAATTATGGAAGGGGCCGCCCAGATCGCATTATATCAAATACGTAACCTGAACTAACCTAACCTAACCAAAATGCCAACTAAATATTTAAATAAAATATAGCTTCAATGTAGTTTCCCACCGAGCCGAAGCTAATATTGTCTGGCACAAAGACAATGAAAATCGGTTATTGTCTCATGTTCGTGATACAAGATCTTGAGTGTGGTGGCTATAAGATACAAGTACCAAAGTTACTATAAAAGTAAATTCCAGTCATTCCAGCTATATAAAAACGTCTGCTGGAACCAAGGCCGTTTCCGGGGGGGTTAGGAGTTTGAACACCCCACCGAAATGTTTGTCCGACTCGTAATAACGTAACAAAAATGAATATAAACAATATTTTCCGTTTTTAAGGTTTTTTTTGAAACTCCCTTCCCCGAACAACCTGGATACGGCCCTTGCTGAAAAAAAGCTCTTAGTAGCTTTTTGTTGAACCTGGAATGCTCCCATCATCTCTTCATCGTCATTTGTTCCTAATTTAAGCCACTACATATACGGGGCCCCCGCGACATACAAAGTTAAAAAAGTTTTAACAAACAGTTTTAACTATTTTTAACCAGTTTTAACGAAATTAGTTTTAACCAGTTTTAACGAAATTACTATAAAAAGTTACTGTAAAAAGTTGCTGTAAAAACTTAACCTAATGATAAGAACTTTATTGGCGCCGTGGGACCCCCACATTAGTCTTCCAACCATTATTTTTGAAAATTATTCTTAAAAAACTAGTTTATACATATTTTCTGTTTTAAAGACTTTTTGGTACTCTTACATTATATGGGCCTTTACAAGGAAACCAGTCACGAAAAACCCGTTTTTGACGGGTTAACCCTCTAGAGTAATACAATGATAGCGTGTTTTTTTTGCGTATACGAAATTTAAACTGTTGTTTTTTGGGGTTAGGGGGTGGGGGGAAGGTACCTAGGTTAGGTTAGGTTACGTATTTAATATATGCTATGCTTTGCCCCCACCCCCCTAATGCGCAAATATATAGCCCATATTTGTTTCTAAACTATTATATATTCATCCTATTTTATTTCATTTCATTAGCATTAACCAAACTTGACTTTTTAGAAAGGTCCATATAATGCAAGGCAAGATACCAACGTTTCTGATTTTATATTTGTCTATATTCTGTTTTATAAATACGATTCAACTCCCCCAATTTTGAATATCGTCGTTGTTGTCACTAAGGTTATGTTTGACCTTTTGGTACCCCTGAAAAAAATTGTCAAAAGCTGCTTGCAAAAGCTGCCTCAAATGAAGGGTCAGCAAGAAAATTTGGACTTGAAGAATCAGAGTATGATTGAAACACATTGTCAACCTGATTCTCCCTTTGAAATAAAAGCTAACAAACAGTTTTTTGGCAACTTTTTCAGAAGTATAAAAAATATCAGTCATAACCTTTATGCGTAAAAGCGACTATATTGTTACTTCAGTTTCGCAAATCGGTGTATTTAGCTTATATTAACTGAACTAGTTATCTTAAACAAATAGGAATAATATATTGTTCCTGGACGCGACCGACATTTAGACTCTCCGGGAAATATACAAACAAAATTCTCCTACCTAACGGTTCTCTTCTACATTCAATATTGAGCTTGCGCAGAAAAGACTTCATTTGAGTTAAAATTTCTAAGCCAAGGGCGATTTGAAAAGCAACGCTGGAACGTTTTACTAGCACAAAAAAAATCAACCAACGGTACTTGCTTTGAAACTTTCCTGATTTGAAAAGGATTTTCGTTCAAATGGCTTTCACCCATTTTTTTTTTTTTGAAAAAAAACCTTCTGCCAAACATATTTAGTTTTTTTTCTAAATACTAATTTGAACCAAATCATACAATTCCCACAAAAAAGCACACCTACAAGCACGGGGATGTCACCCCCACGAACAGTCAAGGTACCTTCTAGAAAAATCAGAAAACTTGACCTGAATTTTTACAATATTTCGCTTTCCCAATTGTTGACCACCCCACTCCCCCTTGGGAATGTCTTGCGACACCCCAAGGTCCAGACGCGTTTACACCAATGGTCAAAACTATTCAACAAGTACAACTTCAATCGATTCGTATAATTGTGTTAATAATGATATAGCCAGCAGTGGCGTCGTTGGGGGGGGGGGGGGGGGTAGTTGCCATACCATTGCATTGAATTTAGGTGTCCCTAATACCATAAAAGATGTATTTTTTTTAGATCGGTAAGATATCGATGCCAAAACACATCTAAAAATCGTTGAACTATGGTTTTTTAACTTATTGAGGTCAGCGTTATGGTAAGGTTACAGATGTCTTAATTTACAAGAGGACTCTTAGTGTTTTCGCAACCCCCTTGCACTTTTTCGTCTAATAAGCACAGGTTTCAATAGCTGTTTGAACTAGTAGCAACCAAGGCCGTATCCAGGGGGGGGGGGTAGGAGGTTTGAAACCCCTCCCCCTAAATGTTTTTACGAATCGTAAAAACGTAACAAAAATTCAAATAGACAAATTTTGTATTATTTTTTGAGGTTTTTTTTGTGTAGAACCCCCCCCCCCCTCTCCGAAAAAATCCTGGATACGGTCTTGGTAGCAACACTGTTTATTTAGGCTTGGTTATCTCAACTGATGGATCATTACCTTCGTAACCATCATTCTTATTAGACGTGAGACGGCCAAGGTAGTGTCCAGGGGGGTTATGGGATTTGATCCCCCCCCCACCCGAACTGTTTGTCGGACTCGTAAAAACGGAAGAAAAATGAATATGAACAAGTTTTTGACCCCCCCCCCCCCAAAAAAAAAAACTAACAAAGGTTAGAGTATTGGAACCTAAAGTGATGACACTTTTTAAGGACGGTGCAAAAACGTGAGCGTTTAGGAAGACGGAGGAGGCTTTGTTGGATGTTTTCAAGAGAAATTGTCTACGGATTGTTTTGTGTACCCGTTTGACTGACCGTATTTCAAATAGTGAATTATACAAAAAATGTGGTTTTACCACGCCTTCTAGGGCTACAGCGAAATAATAGTTGAGATTGTTAGGACGCGATTTGCATATGAAACGATGGCAAAGTGCCAAAGATTTTCCTTTGGCCAACCATCCAGGGCTAAACCAAAAGGTCGTCCCCGAATGGGAAGGGAAGAGGTCGCAAGGAAGAATATTAAAGGGAATTATAACTTCTTGGGAGTGTGTAAAGAGGAAAACTTCGGATATATTGGAATGGTGGAGGAGTGTGCGCAGCTGTGTCGGTCTTAGGTAACTTGGTGCTACAGTGATGTGTTGTTAATAATAAAAGTAATAGTAGTTTTCTATGCTACCAGATATTTATTCAGGTGATACATATACAAGAAATGCAGACAGACAAAGCAAAAATGCAGACAGACAAAGCAAAAATGCAGGCAGACAAAGCAAAAATACATCTAATTTGGACAATGTTAATAATAGAGAAACTTTTAAGTGACCAGTGGAAAATTTTGGGAGAATTTCGAATTTAGCTGAGAAAATGGGTAAAGGAAGAAAAAATGCAGAAGGGTAGCAACATCCCAAAGAACAATCGCCAGACCGAAAGACTTACTTTGAACTGCAATTTCTGAGCCCGGAGCAATTTGAAAAAGTAACGGTTCCGACTGACGCGGAGCAATTGGCACATTTTGACGTTCCGTTAATTGCGATTTCAATTTTGGATGATTAACTGTCATTGCTGTAACAGCTGCACGTTGTCGAGCCACGGCAATTCCAACTGGTATCGGGCCTGGAAATACAGTTTTATTAATCAGCTTCTCCAAGGTGATATGATGCACAAAAAGTAAATGGCTGCCAAAGTGCCTGCTATGGCGTCCTCGGTAGCCGCGGCTATTCAACAAAAACCCTAACAAAGCCCCCACTAAACAAAAATTCTTTTGGTAAATCCGATCCCAAGCAAAAATCCTGGATACAGCCCTGCCTCCAAGTAATCTGTTATCTGTTACTGAACTATCCTAATCATTTTTTACTCAAGAACAAAAAGAAAAACTACCTGAATTGCATATTCAACAAAGGAGAAATTCGGCCTAGCAGTGAAGACACTTATAAGATTACCCAATAAACATGTGCTAGTAAAAAATTGAGGTACTGGTACATTATATGGACACTTCTAAAACGTCAAATTTGGTTAATGCTAACGAAATAAAATAATATAGGATGAACATATAATAGTTTACAAACAAACTTGGGCTATATATTTGCACATTAGGGAGGTGGGGGGTAAAGCATAGCATATATTAAATACGTAACCTAACCTAGAAACCTTTCCCCCCCCCCTTAAACCCCACAAAAAAAAAATCGTTTAAATATTGTAAATCATTGAGAAACCACAACTTTGCAGTCATTTATGTATAGCAGTCTCTTGAGAATAGCCTGTTTGACGGGTTTTTCGTGACTGGTTTCCTTGTACAATATATAAAAGTGTCCATATAACATACCAGTACCAAAATTTACTTGTTTTTAAAATATACTTTAGAATGATGTAACAATTTCGATATTACTTTACTTAACCCTGTGGCAGCATAGTGGATTGATCTCTGCTTGGCCATACGGCGCCTGAGTTCGATCAAAAAGAACTGTATTCAGATTATGAATACGAAATAACGATCATGAGGTTAGGAAATAATCAAACAACAAGAAAAAGCATTATTTTATTAAACCTGAAATTCGTCATGAACTCAAAACTTAGCGTAACTCCAAGTTAACGTTGGAAACAAGATCTTAATTTGAACTGGCCAACAGTGACGAAACAGAAGAAAATTTTGATAAACCTGATTGTATTGTAAAATATATTCTACTTCCGTGATTTTTTTCATGCATTGCATATATTATTGATTTGGCTTTTCTCTTTCTTTTTCCTTTATTTTAGATTCCTTTAATTTTTTAAGCTGTTGTGGTTTAGTTGTCGGAATCCCTCTTTCTCAACGAAACGCCTTGTTGCATAGAGGCGATTTGTTTGATTGTTCTTGTTCTTCCTACTCGTCAAAGGCCCATAGTTTTTCAAGATTTTCTTCTTTAATGATCTAAAACATATTTAACTTTTAATCGAGTTAGTATCCGTTAATTCTTCGGTTTTGTTTAACCAAACTCGATCGATATGCAGAGTTCTTAGAAAATACGTATGCTTCAGGGGAGCTGTGACGTCTGTGATTATTGGAAAATCAGGTCAATTACGGGACAAGAATATTAACGACCTTCAAGTTGAAAACTACTGGAGAAGATAACTAGAAAACTAAATGGAGAAGAATATTGGTAAACTAACTAGAGACGAAACCTAAGTGGACAAGAATACTAACGGCCTTCAAGTTGTTGGTGGAAGAGATCATCTGTAAGAAGTGTCTTTCAAGAGGTTATCTTCGCTCTCAAAACTTTTTGGTAGAGAAAAACAAGAAAGAAATAAGACCAGTGTTTGACAAAGACCGTACTTCAGCAATGACAATTCGAAAGTACTTACCCCACTCATAGAGTTCCTTCGTGAACTCTTTCTGACACAAGTATTTACAAAAAGAGATAAGGGTTCCCCGGGGGGGGGGGGTCTTTCCCTGTCAATTTTTGGTTCCGACAATTATTAACAGAGTTGCAGTATTTTTTAATAAAAGCGAATAAGATTACTCCGGGAATACTAATCCAAAATCTAATCCAATCCAGAACCTAATCCAAAAAGTGCACCTAATCCAACCTAATCCAATCCAGAACCTAATCCAATCCAGAACCTAATCCAATCCAGAAAACAATCCTAATCTAATCCAGAACCTAATCCAAAGTGTACCTAGTCCAACCTAATCAAATCCAGAACCTAGTCCAACCTAATCCAATCCAGAACCTAGTCCTAATCTAATCAAGAACCTAATCCAAAAAGTTTACCTAATCCAACCTAATCCAATCCAGAACCTAATCCAAAAAGTGTACCTAATCCAATCCAGAACCTAATCCAAAAAGTGAGGAGGGACAAAATGTCAAAAAGTGAAGTAGATTCACTACTTCCTACTTCAAAAAGTGAAGTAGGGCGCTGGCTTCTCGCCCCTTGGTGCACATCTCGGAGCGCCACGTATGACACACAGTTTGGCCAAATGCAAAATAAAAAGACTGACAGTTAACGTACACCACTTTGGCCATGGTGACACAAACGACTTTATGTTATATAACGTAAATTAAACAGCAGAACGGGAAAAATTGAAAAAAATCTGTCGGATTTATTTAAACTACAAATACTTTGGGCTGAATACGACGTCTTTGAGCATTATTAATCAGGTTAATTACTGGAGATGAGCACCAACGACCTTCATTCATTGTGAAAAAGACCACTAACGACCTTCATTCATTTTGGAAGAGACTATGCGTAAAAAATTTATTTTAAAACGGAAATCTTACTCATGATATAAAAAATTAAAATATTAAATTCCAGTTACTTTCCTGACTAAATAAATAAAAAAAAAAATCTCGATAACCCTCCTGGCTTTAGTAATTCAAAAGACATTAGGCGATCATGCAAAGCTAGGAATACGCTCCATGCAGAAATCATCATTAATATTTCTTTAACAATTAGAACTGTTTAACGAAACCAAATAAAAAGAAATATGTACCCGTAATGATATACATAGAGTTCTAAGAAACTACAAATACTTTGAGGGAAATATGACGTCGGTAAGCATTGGAAAATCAGGTCAATTACTGAAGAAGAACACTAACGACCTTCGTTCATTGTGGAAGAGACTATCTCTAAAAAATTCCTCTTAAAATGGAAATCCCACTTACCATGCGAAAAAGAGGAGAAAAACAACAACTGCAGTTTGACGTATTCCACTTTGGCCGTGGTAATTCAGAAGGCGTTAAGTTACATAAATGTCACAAAAGAGCAAAAAAAATTATCAATAATGGGTCGGGTTTATCTGTTTGGTATCGCTCAAGTCTTTGATAACGTTTTCTTCGACCCAATTGATATATCCAGAGTTATAAAAAACTACTTATGCTTTGGGGGGAGTATGACGTCTGTGAGTATTGGAAACTCAGGTCAATTACTGGAGAAGAACACTAACGACCTTCGTTCATTGTGGAAGAGACTAACAGTAACAAATTTCGGTACTGGTGCATTATATATAACACAGCGCTATAGACTGTACAAGGACATACAAATGGAAACCCGTGAAACGGGTATTTGCAAGAGATAATGGATTGTAAAGCGTGATTTCGTATCGCGTTTACAATATTTAAACTGCTATTTTTGGGGTATAGGAAGGGGGGAAGGTACCTAGGTTAGGTTAGGTTACGTATTTAATATATAATATGCTTTACACCCCCCCCCCCCCCACCATGATGTGCAAATATATAGCCCAAATTTGTTTCTAAACTATTATATAATGCACCAGTACAGCAATTTCTTTTAAAGCGGAAATAACACTCTTGATGTAAAAAAAAAGTATAAAAAAATAAAAAATAAAAAAAACATCGAAAAACAATTGGAGTTCGATGTAAACCGCTTTGGCATGAGTAATTCAAGGACAAAAGACAACTTCAGAGGAGGACGGAAAGCAGAAAAATGTGTCGAACTTGTCAATTTGGTATCCCTCAATTCTTAGATAACTTTCTACCAGACTCAATAGTTACACAGAGAATCTTAAAACTATCTATACTTTAAAGGAAGCATAACGTCTGTGTGCGTTGACAAAAAAGGTCAATAACTGTAGAAGAACACTAACAATCCTCGAGTTCATTGTGGAAAGGATTAACTGTCAGAAATATGTTTCAAAATGCACATCCTAATCATAATACTTCTTGTCAGGCCCACTTGACAGCCATCTGTCGAGACCTAGTATCTAAATGAAATTCGATTTTGATTTAAGGAGGGGCCAACACGGCGAGTCCAACGAAGCAGTTGGAAAATTTTCTATCACATACTTTTTTTTTCATATGACCAAGTATCTATAGGAATAAAGACTGATCTTATCAGTTTTGCTCCGCAAGAATAGTACAGATATATTAGAATTACAAAACCTGGTACCCCGCAAAAAACGGAATGGCAAAGACGGGAAGAAAACGGCTTTCGAAACACCTATATTATTGAAATTCTGAATCTTTATGTATTCTTCCCGTTCCAAACATGAATAGAATCACTATTTTACGAGTCATTCAAGAAATTGAAAAATAAGATATTAGATTTTAGCATAGAACAGCCGCACTGTCAGGTACGAGCCGCAGCAACCGAAGCGAAACGTTGGGAATCTAAGAAGTCTTAGGAATAAATATTTACAGCTCAGAGACCCCTTTTAGCTTATCTTCACCAAAAATAAACTCCAAAATTCAAACTGATAACAACCGAGTTATTTCAAAATAGATTAAAAGAAGTGTTGAAAACTTTGCAAACGTATTGTTCGGCTTTTTAACAGTTACCTATGTTGCCTACTGCTAAAGCATTTCGTAAGTTGTACTTGGCAATTACTACTTTTCTCAGTTAACGGTGTTTGTCGTTCAATCATCGCGGCAACGTTTCGTAAGTTGTCGTAATTATAGCACAGTTCTTACATGTAATTAATTAAAAAATTCTTTTCCAGCGAAAAATACTTCAATAAAAAGTAAGCAGGCTCGTATGTTGAAGTATGTTAAAACCTAAAAAAGAGCAGAAATAAAGTCATATAATTAGTCAGGTGACTTTCATGCTACGTACGTAATTTGCTAGTCTAAGTGACAAAATTACGTTACGTCAAGTAATCGCCTTTCACACTTAAATACCTTTCACACTCTTACATTAGGCTAACGCAAAATCTACAAATCATCGTAATCACCGTTCAAAATCATCACAATCATCACAGCTAATTATTTAAAATTGAAAACGTGTAATAGACATGGAAATTCAAACTTTGATGAAGATCAAATAAAAATAAATCAACTAAAAATAAGGCAGCATTAAAACTTAAAAATAACAGAAATTATTCCGAATATAACAGGCCTGCCCCTCCCTTAACTCATCGCTCATTACGCTGAAATTTTTTAGTGCTTTAAAAAAGCTTCTTGTTCCAATTTAACGGCCCTTGTGCTTCAGAAGCTGCTTTTAAAGAAGTGGGCGAAATAACCAAACTTTAGCGCAAAGAGAGAAGGTTGAGAAAGGGCAGTCGCATCATATACCGAAGAGTTTCTGTTAGTTTAGGTGTTGCTCCTTACTTTCATTAAAAAAACCTTTTTTGTAATTTAATTTCTCATCATTTTTCAAATCTTACCGGGAAATCCGCCTCCCTTTCCGAGAGAAATTTCTCCGGAAAGTTCTTCACCACGGAAAGTTCTTCCCGTAGAAAATTCACCCCCAGGAAATTTTTCCCTGACCATTTCCTTCTCGCTAAAACTTCCCACGCTAAAAAGTTCTCCCTCGAAAAATTTCCTTATATTTCCACATAACAAATATTATATGCAAAAATGGGCAGATTGCAGAGCCTACAGCCCTTCCTCGCCTCGTTCCCCCTCCTCTCGCAGAAAATCCCCCCTAAAAATTGCTATATATTTCCCAATAAGAAAGACTATATGTAAACATTGGGCAAATTACACAACTTTCATCCCTTTCCCCAGGGGCTGTTGGAAGTTATGTCATCCTCAGAGGCATAGTTATTGGATCTTTTAACTATGCTGAATCAAATGGTATCTCAAAATTCCAGTCAGATGTGATTGGGGATGCAAGGGGCGTGATAGGGGGCTAGTTGCCCTCCAATGTTTTTATCACTTAAAAAGGACAAAATGAATTTTCATTTCAGTTCAAATGAGCCCTCTCCCACTGTTCTAGGGCCATTGGTTGGATACGGTTACCTCTGGGAAAGAGAATAAGAAAAATAAAACCAAACAAACATGCATCCATGATCTTTCTTCTGGCAAAAAGAAAAAAACACAAATGCAAAATTCCACATTTTTTATAGAGGAGTTTGAAACTTCTACAGTGAGGTTCTCTTATATGCTGATTCTGATGATGTTAATTTCATTATGGCCGTTTAACTTTTTGGGGGCGTTCCCGGCTTTTTCAAACATCAGGCAAATTTTCTCTGGCTAGTACCTTTTGATGGGTCATATTAAGCTTAATGAATTTTATATACTTGGAATCAGCATAAAAAATTAATTTCTTTTGATGACTCTTTTGTTATCAAATTATCATCTTTTTTAGAATTTCGGTTACTATTGGAATGAGTTGATCCTTCCTTACAGTTCGTTTCCACGAACTGTTTGATCTTGTGGTTGCTACAGCAGGATGACTTGTGTTGGAAGTGCCTATGATGACCGTATAGGAAAAAACGTGAGATGGAGATGGAGATTCAAACTCTGATTAAGCGTGAAAGGCTTTCGTGGGAAAGTTCAACAATTTATTTTGAAGATTTATGATTTCTTCATTCAGAAACTCCACTGTGTCGTTACAATGTTGATTTGAGCGCCATCAAACTTATAACGAAGACAAACAACGTTAATAAGTAAATGAACCCTAAAACGAACCCTAAAAAAGCCATATCCAGGGGGGTTGGGAGGTTTGAACCCCTCACGAAATTTTTGTCCGTTCGTAAAAACGTTGAAAAAATGCACATAAAGAAATTTTTTAACGTTTTTTAAGTTTTTTACCCCCTCCCCCAGAAACAATACCCCCTCCCGAACAAAAATCCTGGATAAAGCTTTGGAGGAGGGACTTTCCTGTCTCTTCCAGTGCTGTCACAATGCCCCTATTTACTGGCTTTTGGCACAATTTAGGTTGATAGTTGTCGTTTTGAATGTTTTTGGGACGCAATTAGCTATTGAAAGAAGGTATATTGCACAACAAACCACCCCTTTACTGTTCCAGTGCAGAATATACTTAGTTTCAAAATCTGGGCAAGTATAAAAAAAAACATTAAATATATTTTCATAAAAAGAACTTACAAGATTTTGAAAGAACACCAAATTCCTCTCTAGCCCAGATCTTCAATTCGAGGCGCACACACCCTTAGATATGTGAGTGTGAATGGATTTTTGTGTGTGTTTTCAGAAAGAAATTTCTTTACACTTATGTAGTATGGTACACTTATATTTCAAATGAATAATCACTTCAAACTTAAACAAACTAAGCAGGGAAGCTTTTGAAAACCCAAAAAGGTTAGCCCAGAAGATTTCAAAAAATGAAATGCCAAAGAAGTAGTAGTTGTCGACACAGAATATATCACATTCACGATATTTCATTTTTCACTCAGACAAAAGAAGCCAACTTAAAGCTTATTCTTAACAAAATTTTAGGTACTTTCCCATTATATGGGCATATCTAAAAATTCAAAGTTTGGCTAATGCTAATGAAATAAAATAGGATGTATATATAGTAGTTTATAAACACATTTGGGCTATATATTTGCAAATTAGGGGGGGGGGGTAGAGGGTAAAGCATAGCATATATTAAATACGTAACCTAACCTAACCTATAGATACCCCCCCCTAAACCCCAAAAAACAACAGTTTAAATATCGTATACGCAATAAAAACCAAGCTATCATTGTATTACTCTATAGTGGTTAACCCGTCAAAAACTGGTTTTTCGTGACTGTTTTCCTTGTACATGCCCATATAATGCGAAAGTACCAAATTTTATTAATACCGATACTTAAGCTAGGGCTAATTTTGCCAATCGGGTTTTTCATAGGATTTTCTGATTGGCTGAAAAAGTTCTTTAAAAAATTTGATTAACTCAAATTAGCGCTAACTAAATCTCAGTATTAGTAAAATTTCATGTGAATGGGGCTTTAGCAAAAGTGCCCCGTTTTTGCACATCCAGAAAGATTGTCACACACGTCACTTCAGAAGTGAAAGGCCCGAAAACGACCTGTCAGTTTTGAAGGTCCGAAAACCTAAAAAAAAACTTCGAAAGCGATAGACTCTAATGTTTCTCTACCTCGAGAACGCAAGATATAAAACGACTGGTCACGTCACAGCTTGCACATGTCCAAAAGGATTTGATTCATCAGGGGGGGGGGTGCTAGCGGATTTCTCCTGGGGCCGAAACACAGAAAGAAAATACATTTTAAGGTCACAGATTCTAATTTTCTTGGGGTAGGGTCGTCTTTCTGACCCGTCTCAGGGGGCAACTCCCTCGAGATGTATTCACGAGATCCTAGATGTGTTTTCTGTTTTATTAGTGACCTAATTTTAAAAACGTCCATTTTTGGTGACAACAAAAAAACTTTAAACTGTTAATTTTTACCAACTTGGCAGGTTGGTTTATGAAATAATAAACATATCCTGTAGTTTTTTTTTGTTTTTTTTAGTGGCTCCAGCCAGTCTTCAATCGACATTTATGACAGATGATTCCATCCAATATATTGTGCTGATCCTTGAAATTGTCCCATTACGTCCAATTATGAAGGCAGTTAGCGTGATTAAGTCCATCATTAAAGTAAAATAAAGATAATCTCATTCTTTTTCGTTCCCACTAGTAATTTCTGAAGCTTTAAATGCAATTACGGTATTTCGACTTGGGTACTTATAAAGATGGTTTCCTACCTCATGCGATAAAAATCACTAAATAATTGACTAAACGGAGGCATTAGGCTGAAATGTTAAGGGGCCGTGGCCAAAAATTTCATTTCGAAAGATAGCCAGCATTTATGGAAGGGAGGGGGGAATAAGAAAGGTCTTCGCTTGGTCCTTGATAAGCCCCCACACATCCTAGAAGCTACACTAGAATCAGTATTTGTGCTAAACATTTATGAATTGGGCTACCCACTCTATAATATAGGAATCAACTGCTAGAATTAGCACTGATGGAACTAAATAGTATCACGCAAAGGTACTTATGTATTATACCGCCAACACTCAAGTTTTACGCTGCGTATAACTCGAGAACAAACCGGTTTTGTCTATCTGTTTTAAGAAACAATTAGCTTACGCTCAGTGGAAAACAAGTGGTGGGTGACAGAATACATTAGATTTATATAATTTGGGCAATATATTTGCACACTAGGATGGGGGAAGAGTGGGGGTTAGGTTAGTTTACCCCCTCCTTAATATGCAAATATATAGCCCAAATTTGTTTATAAAGTGTTATATGTTCATCATGTTTTGGTATGCCTTTTTTTAATTAGGATTAACCTAACTTCATACTTTTTGAGTGTTGGCGATATAATACATAATTACCCCCACAAATATTATAGTATTATGTAATACAACACTCTAAAAAATAAAAGAAGACACTTAACATCTGAGGGATTATTCGACAATCAAAAATGGTATATACACAGTAGCACACGCCGTATGTAGCGGGTTTGATGAACAGAGCGCAAACTGTGCCATATGTTTGGTGAAGAGGGACAAAGTAGGCAAAAGTAGTGGAACTACTGATGCTCCCATATATGCACAAGAAAACCTACTGATACAGCTTATTCTTTAACCTCCACCTCTTTGGAATTCTACTGAAACCATATATAGCCGACAAAAAGTTTCAAACCATTTCATTAATAATTCAATCATTGGTTTTCAGCCATTTTGTACCAGGGGATTTCCAAAAAAACGTTTTTTCTCCGAAATACGGCAACGACAGTCGTATCAATGACGTTTAATCTTCTTTTCTTTATTACAGTGTTATCAGCTTTAATAAGAAAGGGCACTAATTTTTAGGAATCACATATACCAGGTGGCACATGCCAAGCGGGGTGGAAGTGTGCCAGACGTGGCGATCTGAGATGTACAAAGTGGATATAGTAGCGTTGCCACCCTGGCCTGGAAGAATTTACTAAATCCGAAAGGAAAAATTTACTAAATCGCATCTGTTTTTACTAAATGCTCGAAAAAAATTTCTGTGCGTCCGGCTACCGCCACACGCGCACCATCAATCAAGCATCGATTTTTACAACAGGAGGATGATCAATAAAATTTTCACAATCTTTTTTCCTTTTTTCTTCTTTTTTCTCTTTTCCTCTTTTCTATGTCTTTTCCTCTTTTCTTTCGTTTTTATAGTATGATTGAAAATTCCGGAAACCTATAGGAGACATAATATCTAACGTAATCGAAATAAGATTTTGTAATAAATGGACCCTGTTTTTTTCCACTGAATTCATGGAAAATAAAAAGTGTTGTTTTATTTATAAATCATGACTTTTTACTAGATTTTGGGAAATTTACTAGATCCTCTAAATTTACTAGATTTTTTTTTACTAGATCTAGTAAAATCCTACTGACGGTGGCAAACCTGGGGTACAGACTTGCTTTATTCAAACTGTGTGTAGACTTGCTGTAATTGGACATACTTGGGTGATTTCTTAATACTAGTATGAGTTTGCAGTCTTTATTTGGGATTTTCAGCAAACGTAGGTCTACGCTGTGTTGTAGGCAGACTAGGCCTACTCTATTCATCTGTATGCCTAGCCTACACTTCAGAGAAACAGGAAGTCTGCTTGTAAACAGTCTCTGGACTAAAAAAAAACTCCTTATGTTTTTACTTGCTTAAAATTTCATAAAAAAATTAAATAAAAAATCAGGTTTACATTCTTTCTGCTGCCTCGAAAAGTGACAAAAACAACCGGTAAATCTGACAAAAACAAATGTGACAAAATGTAAATGTGACAAATGTAAAAGTGACAAAAACAAACAATAGGTGAAAAATTGGGATTGAAACGGAAATGCATTAATAACGTGTAAGTGTTTGATAAGACAATGAAAAATAATAAAGTGTTCTAATACAAAAATAAAAGTAAAGACCAAACATTTCGGCTTGCCATCGGCTAGTTTTTTTTTTTTTTTTTTTTTTCGTAGAAGCGAAATGTTTTTTAAAGGCGTATGTGAAGTCGAAATGCTTGGTCTTAATTTATATTTTTGAATTAAAATGTCTATCATACTTTGTCTTATTAAAAGTTCCACCCGTTATTAATGTTACCGTGAATGTTAGAGATTCGTGAATGTCGACATTCACCGGCGAACGTCCGAAATACCTTGTTTTTCCCTTGGATTTAGTCGCGTTGCCAGTCAATTTTTCAATTTAATGCAAAGTTTGATGATGACATGTTAGGTTAGGTTTGGTTAGCTTAGGTTTTTAATCCATTTCTGATTTTTAACCAAATTTAACTTAATCTAACCTAAACTAACATAATTGGTACTTATCTCTTAAAGCCACCACACTCAAGTTCTTGGTCTATGTAGAACCGGTTTCTTTCTGTATTTCACTATTTACCTGGTGACAATCAGCATAGCAGGAGAGAGAAGCTATTATGCAGTTACGTTTTATTTAGGCGTTCTAGTTGGTATTTTGGCTAGACTAGAAATCTTCATGAATACTGTATTCTGGGGGGCCTGATTTCCCTAATCTTTAGCTTTGAGTTCCATAATTGTGTTTTTGAACTGTTCTATTTCCACTATACTTAGGCAAATACCTTTGTGTTAACCGTAACTTTATTTCTTGATTCTGTTGGCCATAAGGGATAAGTACCACACAATCTACCCTAACCTAACTTTAACTTTTACCATCATAGGTTGCTTAAGACTGAAAAAGCCGACTCACAAAGCTAATTGAATCCAAGCAGAGAAAAAGGAATTTCGGACAATTACCGGTGAACGTCAACATTAACCAGACTTCGGACATTCACGGTAACATTGACACACTTCTGTTTCAAGTGTAAATGGAAAGGAAGTGTGGTCAAAAAAATTATTAAGTTTTTTAATATTTATTTTATTACTTATTATTTTATTAAAAGTAATATCTGTTACTATTTGGCTTCCCATTATGACATACACTTATTGTGATTGGCTTAAAAACAATCCGTCACAAAAATAAACCAATGCAATCAAATTACTTTGCTCAACATGCTAGCACAGGACAATAATATCTCTTTTTTTCTTTCTTTGTCTAGACGTTCTAGAACCTGTCAGTCTTAACTGCTCCATTTTCTGTAGTTCTGCAGAAAAAGTATAACTTTTGTTTCCCTTTTTAAGTCAATCTGGTAGCCTAAAATGGTAACTCCAGTTTCCATTTCAAAACAAAGAAAAAATTACCATTCAATTTTTGTAGAAAATGGCCTGATATTTTAACAGTTCCCGAGGGGTCACCCGCTTTCCACAGCCTCGTGTGCATCTCGGAGCACCAAGCGAGCTTCACAGTTCCAGCACGCACGATACAGTTCCATCAACGTGGCAGAGTCCCCGCACAACTTCCACCAGTGCCGCCACGCTTGGCTCACAAGAAAGCTTGGCTTGGCAAGAAAGAATCACCCTATCTTGTCCATTAATTTTTTTTTTCTGTGGGTAAACTATTTCAAATTGATTGGGCGATCTTGCCATAACTTGTAGAGCTTGGGTAAGAGATCTGAATAACAGACAGAACACTAAAATCCGACACCTAGTTTCCCAGAAATCTCGGAAAAACTATTTAACTTCTCTGGGCACTTAATTTTAATGAAGCCTACTTAGCAGACTCAAGTAAGACAGACTCACTTGATAGGACAGCTGCAAGTACCCATTGTATACCGTCAACTGATTGTTTCAGCGATCAGTTTACAGACATAACCAGGATTTCAACATTGAGCGAATTGAAATAAAGAAAGTTAACTTACCCTGTTTCTTTGATAGCAAACATCCACTTTTCTTCGGTTCATCATCCTTTTCAACTTTAACACTCACAGAAGTATCCAATATTCCAGTTTTATCCGGTAAAGTCACATCGGTTTCGAATTTAGGCGATTTTAATTTCGGTATAGGTGAATTCGGATAAATTCCATGACCAGGTGAGAAAAAGTTAGTACAATACGGACTTTGCTTCCCCGTTTCTACTAATAAAGGACTTCTACAAACTTTCAATTCTTCCATCAGACACACATTTGCCGTTTTACAACTTCGCAAAACTTCTGGAGAATCCTTTATTTCAAGTACACCCACTGCACTACCTTCATAGCCCCTCAACACTTCAGGAGACCGCTCAGTTTTTATGAGAATAGCTGACGTCATTCTGTTTTTATCGCTGATCATTTGATCTGTGTCATTTACGCCCCCCTGGCGATTGGGGATTCCGGTCAACAGCTGTGCGGGTCTTTCAATCTTTTGTTCTTCATTTATTCTCAAGGAATCTGAGCCATGAGCTTGTGTTTCTGTGCAAAAAATCGTTCTCTTCTCAACGGCTTGTTTGCATGCCAAAACGACCTTCGCAAAAGGAGTTGTTCGACTACAGCCACCTGAATAGAGATTAAATACTTTAGGATTATGTACTTCATAAATAGGCAAAAAGCTTAGAACAGTCAATAGATAATGTAAACCATTCAGGGTCAGTTTGACCAAGCCCGTAAAACATACAATAAAAAAATTGATATTTAGATTTTGTAACCCAAATTGGGGTCACTCTAAAAAAAGAAAATGCCATTAAAAGATTAATTAATTAATTAGAAAAGAATGTAGAAGAACATCTATCCGCTCAGAAGTTGTGGGCGGTTTCTCTTGTCCCTTACTTGCCATATACCCGCGGAATTAATTAAAGCCAGGTATGAACGCTCCAATTTCTCTGAGTTTTGATCAAGCACATACGCAAGTTTTTTTTTGTGTGTGGGGGGGGAGGGAGGGACAATAATAAAAGAACAAACATCAACTGATAATTTGAACAAGAAGTGCATATATATATATATATATATATATATATATATATATATATATATATATATATATATATATATATATATATATATATATATATAAATCCCTGTTTTGGGAGGATGGGCCCTGAGCCCCCTCTGCGTAAGTTTCTGGGTGCAATATACATTTAGTACATTATATACGTATAAGAAAATTATATGGATATATGTTTGGTTTGATCTTTGTGAAGTAAAAGTTCCTAGGCGCTTATGTTTAATGCCCATTATGTTGGTATACATTATAATGAACCAGGCCCGTGCGCAGGAATTTGTTTCGAGGGGGCCCAAAGTCTATAAATCCCTTATTCTGTGAAAAGTATCAGAAAATTATGGAAAAATAAAATAAATCATGAGATTTCGGGGGAGGGGGCAGGCCCAGAGCCCTCCCCCCACTGCGTACGTGCCAGGAATGAACCATCGGTTTCTGGTTGTGGTTAACAACAACCGTTTTTATTGATTACTTGTGTTACATGTGGATGGGGCAGCAAAAAGGACCTTGATCCTTATTTACTCCACAACTGGTGGGAAAGAAATTAGTTTTTTTTTCCTCTGATGGGCTGAACTACAATTTGATTGTACTTAGTCAAATTGGCTTCTAAAAAATTTCCTAAATTCCAATGATAGTTTTTTTTTCTTTTCCGTTATACCTATACCACTATTTACTGATGGATTATGTTGCTTCAAATTACGAGTATTAAGTCGAAACAAAAGTGGCGTATGGCAAAATACATGGGAAATATTTAATTTGGACTATATATTTTACACATTAGGGTGGGTTGGGGGTAAAGTAAAGTGAAGCACTTTTAGGAATGATTTAACTAATTCTGAAAATCCTAAAATAAAAACTTTTATCATTCCTAAAGCGCTTCACTCAGCTTTATCCCCCCCCCCATCAATGTGCAAATATGTAACCCAATTTATATGTTTCCCGCGTATTTTGTCATACTCTTTCGTTTCAACTTAACACTCATAAACGGAAAAAAACAAAACATATTAAAAAAAAACATATTACGACAAAAAAACATATTAAATAGTGGTATAGGTAGAACGGAAAAGATTCGCCTTTATTTTCGGTTATGCACTTGAGTATGCAGAACGTGATGAACTACAACTTAGAGTGAACTTCGTCAAAATGATTTCTAAGAAACTGTTTATTGCTAGATGTTTTTTCGCTCGAGCATTTGATTATACACGTGTGTTGAACTACAACTTAGATTAGATTTACTCAAATCGGCTTCTAAAAAATGTTCCAGTTTTTATGCTTTTTCTTCTATAGGCTCTTATTTTTAGGGATTGCTCTTTTAACTGGTCAAGTCAAGAATCAAGTTTCAAACACTTAACTATATAAGAAAAAATAGAAATGGAATTGCTCAGATTGGAGGGGTCGCTCTCTCTCAGAAATCATGGGAGCCAGGCGGCGCATGTCAAGCGTGGCGGAATTGCGCGACACAACCGGCGGTCCGAGATGTACAGCAAGAGGTGGGAAATCTGTGCCCCCTCTGGGCAAAATAGGTTGATCCAATAAACTTGCGTTAGGAGCAAGTTTAATTAACGTAAACTTGCGTTAATTAAGTAAATTACACTACTTTAGACCTACGTTAGGGGGGGCGACCCCCTCCCCCTGTATCCGCCACTGTTCTGGGAGACAATTAACAATGTGGATTCCCAATTATTTAGGTATGCAAAAATTTGCAGTAATTACACAGATTTTAAAAATAGATGTAAAAAGCTTTGCGAAAAACTGATCTTAAGAGGTTTTTCTGCCAAAAAAATTATTTGGCAATTTAAAAAATTTAGTTTTATGTATCATGAACTTTTAGGTAAATATACAAAAAAATATAAAGAAATACTGAATGATATTTTAATATAATTTCTCTTTAGCTTTTCTTTTTTGGAATTTTGAATTTGTAGATTGTTTTCAAACAAGCTTGAAGAACTTTAAATCTGTAATTGGTTCCGGATACCAATAAAAGACTTTGTTTTATAACTCACATCTGGACCAGTCTTTATTTGTTCCAGAATGGTCTTTGTTCAGTGACCTCTGGGACTTTATTAAGGAAAGAATGAGACTCATTTTAAATGTAATTTTGAATAGCTTTACTAGTATGCATGTATTTCACAAGTTTTACCTAACATAGGGATACCATAAAGATCTTATTGTAGAGGCTCCACTATACCAGGTAAAGAAAGTAAAGCCTCGAAACCCGTTAAGGCAGATGGTATTTCTTCTGATGAGCCCTAATGGAAGGTACTACTTGGAAATATTTCGCTAGATTTAAGGTGCTTTTGCTTGTAAATTTACAGCGATTATTGATGACGAATTTGCAGGAATGTGGACATTTTTATTTGGTTGATGGTTCGGTTACAGTTTGGTTCTGCGCAGTTAGATAGATGAGTAAGGTCAAAACCTCGTCCAAGTACACGTTTGTCTCAATTGCTGCATTAGGATTACAGTCTTTTCCTTCTTCTTCTCTCTCTCTCTCTCTCTTTTTTCTTGCCACGTAATTACCTCTAAAAAATTATATAAATCAAATAAATCGTAGCGTGGTTGATATATTTTTAGGTCATTGATATGTGTGTTTGCTTGTTGGTATGTTAAACATATCTTTATTTTGTTAACTGATCCAGCAGGTTTTCTTTTCTTTTTGTATGTACAATACTCAATTTTGCGGTTACACGCCACAGATGCGAAAAGGTTTGATTACGTTTTTTGCAATTATTCAGTGACAAGCAATGCGCAGACAATAATATATGGTTTAGACAGGCTGATATAATTGTATGCAGTATCATGGCTACGGCATCCATCGCAACCTAGTTAAGAACGAACTATAGCCCATAGTAACCAAAAATTCAAAAACACATTTTGAAAAAAAAAATGTCGATGTCATACACAGTAAAATGGAGTAATTTTGAATTCGCTCGGAATATTTGAATTGAGTTTATACACTGAAAAGAGCATAAAAAATTGGTTTAGATTATGTTCCCATAATCTCCATTAGCCTCATCCTTCAGAGCGACCACAACACATAATTTTTTTTTGGTTTGCTTTCTGGGGGGGGGCTCTCCAAAAAACAAATAGTGCAGGAAAAGTTACAAAAATGGTATAGGCCCAAGCAGGTATCCAGGATTTTTGTTCGGGGGGGGGGGTACCCAATTTTTTCCCGATTTGTTTTATAACATCTTTTTTCTGGTAAGGTTTTGTCTCTACAGGTAATTTTAGACTAATTTTTGACTCGGTCAAATTTTTTTTTGGGGGGAGAGGGGGGTCAAACCGGGTAACCCCCCCTGGATACAGCCTTGTGTAGGCCTATGTCGCACTTTTAATTATTCCAGCTAACATAAGCTTAGGAATGCATACAGTATCTTGTCTATTAAAAGATTTCGAAAAAAGCAAAATAGCCCTTCGTGAAAAAGCCGAAAATAGTCCATTGCTTGTCACCCAACCTTGCTGCAGCGGGGATCGAACCCTGGTTTTCCGTATTAGCAAGCAGAGCATCAATCCACTGTGCTACAACTAACACAAGCTTAGGAATGCGCATAGTATTTTATCTAATGAAGGATTTCGAAAAAAAGCAAAAATAAGCAAATCCCTTTGAGAGTACAGTAATGACACGAACTTATTACACATACATGGACTTACTTCTGATGAGAGAGGGATTTCAAAAAAGTAAACAATTTGTACAAAATACATAGGAAATTATGGGATAAATCGTAAAAATCTAAAAAAATATTCAGATTTGGACATGGGTCAAAAGCCCACCCGTCTGGGTATTTCCCGTCTACTGACTAGAATTGGTCAATTGAATTCCACCAGCACAGCCAAACAGTGAGCTCAGTTCATGAAAATGCCAGGTGAGGGGGGACAAAGTGTATTTTTCAAAATCCAGGGGGAAATTTATTGTTTTATCAATTTCATTAAAAAAAAAGCATTTTCAATAAATATAAGACAAAAAACAGGTACTTTCAGAATCTAAGGGGGGAGAATTAGGGAATATTTACTACCCCCTCCCCACACACAATTGACACCCTTATTCTAAATACTAGTTAGACTGACCAGACGAGACTTTGAACTTCTATTCCTCCCCTCCCAAAGAGGTCAGATTTAGTACAGACTATAAATAGGCACGATTATGAGCCTAACTTTTCTTTTCCCCGAGTTTGGTTGTGGTCCAGCTCTCCTTTCTATTAATGTGCTCATAGCAAGGATTTATGCCCCCCTTTCTTTTTTCCTCCGTCAGAAAGATCGAATACATCCTGACCTCTGAAAAGACATAACTAAGACATTAACTGTAACTTCTGACTAAATTTGACTGAGATAAAAAAAAAAAAAAAAAACAGGGTACCGGTGCATTATGCAGGCCCACCGCTATATACTGTATCAAGGAAACCAGTCACGAAACCCGTCAAACGGGCTATTTGCAAAAGATCGCTATAGATAAATGATTGCAAAGCGTTGTGTCTCAATGAGTTACAATATTCAAACGATTGTTTTTAGGGTTTGGGGGGGAAAGGTATTTAGGTTAGGCTACGTATTTAATATATGCTATGCTTTATCCACCACCACCACCACCCCCCCTAATGTACAAATATAAAGCCCAAATTTGTTTCTAAACTATTATATCTTCATCCTATTTTATTTTATTTCATTAGCATTAACCAAATTTGACTTCTTCGGGATGCCCGCATAATGCACCAGGACTAAAAACAGATACTATAACAAAACGAAATTTAAGCGCCCATCACCCTACCCCACAGATGTCGGATTGACTCCGTCAATCTGTGAGAGAGAGAGAGAGAGAGAGAGAGAGAGAGAGAGAGAGAGAGAGAGAGAGAGAGAGAGAGAGAGAGAGAGATCCGTCTCTCTCTCTCTCTGATACAAATTCAGTGACCCATTCCCTCTGTAGAGTCGGATCGCATCCAGACTTGGAAAAACTTTAACTCCCACCTGTTTCATTAAGACCTGGCAACCCGTTCTAGTCGATGCCGAAATGGAAATGACTTACAGACCCTCTGACATCATGGATACCAGATAAATATAAAGACTCAGCTAGAGATTCACTCAGACTTCCTACCAAGTTTGGTCGAGATCCGACCAACTCTTTCAATAGATGTTCTGATGATAAGATTTTATCCAATTCCCAAAAGTACAACTGGGGCATTTATCGTAACAAGAATATTCAGGACATTAACAGAGGTTGAATTGCGCCCAGAAACCATAAAAAACAAACTAGGCCACCAGCTTTTATTTCCCGCCAAATTCTTAACTCTCCCACCGGTATTTGTCGGTTATTGGAAACACACCAAAATAGTAACGTTAGGTCAATCCTAATGAAAAATAACAAAACTAGTAATAAAATAATACTTAAGAAACAAAATTATGGAAACGTAACCCAACCTAACGTAACCTAACCCAACCTAACGTAACCTAACCTCCACCCCACCCCTAATGTGCAAATATATAGCACAAATTATAAATGTCCAATGAATTCTGTCTAAGTCCAATGTATTGTAGGATCCACCACTTATTTTTGTGGCTATGAAACCGGTTTTCTGATATATAATCTAAGCGTAAATCTTGAATGTGTTTCCAATAACCGACAGGTACCCCCCCCCCCCTCCCTTCCTTAAAATTTGAGTGAGATCCCACCTGGACTCATTTCAGTCTAGTTCTGGGCCCAGGCTTTTTACAGATATAGAATTCCTGAAAACTTTACCAAAATCCAAACTTTTATTAAGACTCTAAAAATCGGAATGTGGGATTTCCATGCTAACTTTGCCAGATAATTTCCTAGAAGTTTAGAAGAGATGCAGAGTTCCAATACCATTTCTTGAATATATAAATCCACGTTCTAGACAACTCCGACACTAAAGGTGGATCCCTTAGAAGTTTACTTTCAGAGCAATGAGACATTTTTGTTTTGTTTACTGATTATAGAATTTCATAGGCTATATAACAATTGATTTCTTTCTTTTTTCTGGAGAATTACAAGAACTTTGTAAGCTCACAGAAACTTCTTATTTCCGTTTGCGTTCTCCACATTGAAAAGAAAACGTCCAATTTGAATCTGTTGTCGTTTCCGAGCTGTACACAACTCAAATCAAAAGAGGTAAAAAAAGAAATCGACAAATGCTGTTCCTTGACACAATAAGAAACCTTGACGTGGGCAAACTTCCTTATAACGCAGCTGTTTATCAAGCTGCTTTCACACTGTGCACGTAATTTCCTATGCCAATTGGTTAAGTTACGTATGTCAAGCGTAATCTTTTCACACTTAAACAAGCCTTTTCACAACAGGGTAACATTGAAATACATAAAACCATCATAATTATACTCTAAACTTTTTAGTCGTCACAAGCAAACTATTGAAAAATCAAAAATGTGGAGTGGAGATGGAGAATCTCATCAAGCGTGATAGGCTTTACAGGAAGAGTTATTAATTTACAGTAAAAATTTGTTAATTAATCATCCAAAAATTTAATTTTTTTGCAGCTATATTAACTTTTTCATAGCATAACATAATATCTTGCTGTGTAAGAGAACATCCCGTGACGCCAAGTTCTAGGCTATGTTAACGTTAAAGGTCCTACGGCATAGTGTGAAATAGCCATTACAGAGAAGCAGAGTGAGTAATTAGGCTATAAAAAAACCTCTTGAAACTTATCCTTTTTTACTGGCTTAATGAAATTAAAGCACTATTTTTTTAATCATAGAATCATAAAAAAGGCAATCTTTCTTTTTCTCTTTGGCGTAATGCTGCACAGCACAAATATTCCACAAGTTATTTCGGTTTTTGTGCACTTTATGGTACACACCGCTATATATTATACAAGGAACTACTAATGGATACCCGTCAAACGGGTATTTGCAATAGAGAAATGGAATGCAAAGCGTGGTTTTCACTGCGTTTACAATACTTAAACTATTGTTTTTGGGGGTTTAGAGGGTGAAAAAGGTACCTAGTTTAGGTTAGGTTACGTGTTTAATATATGCCATGCTGTACCCCCCCCCCCCAATGGGCAAATATATAGCCCAAATTTGTTTCTAAACTATAATATATTCATCCTATTTTATTATATTTCATTAGCATTAACCAGACTTGACTTAGCGGTGTTTACCATAAAATGCACGAGTACCGTTATTTTTAACCTATTATTTCAGACGAGAGCTTTTTAGGCTTCAAAAGACGCAAAAAAATAATTACGATAAAAATGACGACTTTAATTATTCCTAACTATTTATGTGTGCCAAGAAAAGAAGATTTAACACTTCAACGCAGGCGTGAATGTTTTTTTCAGGGACGGACAATAATACAAAATCGGAGGGGAGGGCAAATAATAAAGATCGGGGGAGGAGGGGGGTAATGATAAAAAATATTATGTGAGAGTATGAATGAAAAGTGCCCGGAAATTAGGATTACAGGGTGGCCGCCCTTTCCCAGTGCGTAGACCCTTGATATTCAAAACCAAGATACGAGAAAAGAGACCGAACGAATTGAAAGAACTTGCCCAGTTTAATGGGACTGACTGTAAATTTCTGTGCTACAAACATGTCACATAAACACCTTTAAATTGCCCAAGCCTTCATTCATCACGAAATTTTGTTGTTTCCAGACAAAACATTAATAATGAAGGCGTCTTCCAGCAGAGATAAAAGGGCCGCTGTTTCAAAATGGCCGAACCAACATTCGTGATGATGAGAGAAGTGACCAGCCTTAACGAATGGGGGCGAAAGAACTGCTGATTCACTTCAGGTGGCATTTTTCATCATTAACTGAATTTCTGGGATTGAGCAATACGTGATTTTTATCTCAATACAGAAAAAAGTAAACTTGGATAAATTGCGGTGATTTATCAATGGCAAAAACCTCAAAACGTTGTTATAAGTGGGCTAGGCCTTAAGCAACAGAAATTTTAAGAACAGGGTATATGAGACCGTAAAAAAAAACAAAAAAAAAACAAAAAACAAAAGAATACAGTGGAAAAGAGTACGGTACTTGTCTGTTATAGCACCTATGTTAAAGCGCCTAGTATATACAAGTTAAGTAGAACCGGTTTCTACGTTAGTTTCTTTCAGCTTAGCGTGAGACAAACAAAGACAAGTAACAGAATAGATAGGAAATATATAATTTGGACTATATATGTTCACATGAGGGGGGGGGGGGTAAAGTATTTGGACAGTCTGGAGTTAGAAAATAATTCTCACTTCATAATATGCATAATAATTGTACCTGGCACATTTTGCATGCAGACCCAGTACACTTTACCCCCACCCCACTAATATGCAAATATATACCAAAATTTGTTCCTAAAGTATTATATTTTCCCCAAATTTTGTGATGTTTCATTAGGAATGAGCACCAGAGAAACAGGTTCTACTTTCTACTTAGCTTCTATGTACATAGGCGTTATAAGAGACAAGCACCAACAGTAGCCAACTCTTAAAACTTCAAAACTGCAAAAACGCTCTATCAAATCCGATGTAAAAAAAAAGAAAAAGTCTACGACAAGTTTAAGTGGTTAGTAGTGGCAATTGCAGTGGCCATGGGAGTAAACTTATGTCGCTAACTAAACTTTATATTAAAACTATTTCGTTTTTTTCTTTTTTTCCAAAAAAACTATATTTTTTTTGCTAATTAACGGAGTTCCACTTTAAAATGTTTCAATGCAGGTGGGCAACTTATTAAGCTTGTTTTAAAATTTCAGGGAAAATTTAAAATCTAACGACAAAATGGCCTACCATGACAAAACGGAGAAATATATCATTAGGCAGCGCAATAGCGCTGCCTAAGTAGAGAACGATGTTGGTACAATGTATTATTTATTTTTGGTTCTTGGTCTTAGACCAGTGCACTTCGTACCGAAGGAGTTATTGTAGAAACGTCGAAAATGGATCATTCGGTTGAAAATTGGAATGGCTTGTGCCCTTTTTAATAGTCGAAAGTGATTGGAAGGCAACTAACACCCCTTTAACGTCTATCATTTCCCCAAATACATCCAATCAAAGTTTTGAGATTTCCATTTGTTCAACGTTGATTATTTTAATATAGAAACCATGTTTTCGAGGAGTACCCTCCCCAACAGCCCTCAGGGCAAGGCCTGTGAGTTACGTCCCAGGGGTATAATAGGTTTTTTATAGAAAGCTATGTGGTAGAAACTTCAAAAAAGGCTTGTTCGATTGGAAATTCAAAGGGCTAGGACTCTTTTTAATAGTCGAAAGTGATTGGAGGACAACTAACCCCCTTTCACGCCCACCTTTCCCCCAAACACATCCAATCAAAATTTTGATTAATATTATTTGATTTATTAAAGTTATAAAATTAAAAATATTTTTATTTTTTCAGTAAAGTGCAAATTATGTTCTAGCCTTGGGAAGGCATAAGGGTTTTGAGCCCTACTCATGTTAATTTCTGCTCGTTTTGAATTTGGCTAGGCTATTTGTTGTAATTTCTGGTCGTTGTGGGTTTCATTTATTTATCGATGCGTAGTTTTGGTAGTTTTACGCTTGGTAGATCATTTGATTTTATTTTTGCTCATTTTTGGTTTAATGGAGTTCTTTACTTTTCTTTGAAAAACTTATTTTGTGGAAAAAGTTTTTTAAATTAATTTTTGAGAAAACAACGGGCCTGGCAAGTAGGAACAAAAATAAAAGAAAAAGTAATACGACACATTTACTTTGTTGTTCAGAGGAGGGGGGGGGTACTTGTTCTGTTATAGCGCCTTTGCTAAATTTTTCATCCATTGACACACTGTAGAACCGGTTCCATCGTTAGTTTCTATCAGCTGAGTGTGAGACAAGACAAAGAGAAGTGAAAGAATACATGGGATATATATAATTTGGGCTATATATTTGCGTATTAGGGGGGAAGAGGCAAAGTATTTGGACAGTGTGAAGTTAGAAAACAATTCTTACGTCATAATATGCAGAATAATTGTACCGGATACATTTTGAATTTACACCCGGTATACTTTACCTGCACCTCCCTTATGTGCAAATAGGCCTACTATAGCCAAAATTTGTTAATAAAGTATTATATTTTCATCATATTTTGTGATATTTCATTAGGACTAATAAGAGAAACAGGTTCAATAAATTTCATTCAATACATATCGCAAACTCAATGAAAGCCGATTCAATTTAGCTTCTATATACATGGGAGCTATAACATGGGCGCTATAACAGACAACTACTGAGGGGTTATTTAATTGTATATTATTGTACATCTTGCAATTGTGCCACGGAGTGGCAATTGCATACATTCGATTTGATTGTTTTCTTTTTTATTCTTCATTGATTTTTATTTTTTCCTTCTATTTATTCTATTTATTTCCTTTTTATTCTATTTATTTCCTTATATGTTTTTTCTTCTTTTATGCACTTTTATTTTAAATTATCTCTTCTCCATGCTGAGGACACCTTGTTTGATACAAGCTAAATGTTGTTAATTTTTCATTTTCTTCCAACTGGCCATTTACCTGTTGTTTTCTTAAAATTTCTTTATTTTGGAAAAATTACCTAGTACGACGATTTTACCCAACTAGCCATGAACTTATCCCCCATGAACCAATTCCCGAGAGAGCATCTTGTTATATTCCCTAAAGAAAAACTAAATTGGACCCAAAAAGGTTGCCATAAAGCGATCTTTTATATTTCAATAATATAAAAAAAACTGACGACACAACTCAACCACCCGGAATCCTAATATATTTTGGGCACTTCCTATCATTTTCTGCTAGGTCTGCACATGGGTGGGAGTGGTCTGTCTAATATCGGCTCAAAGAACGGACCTATACCCAGAAAAGTGAGATAATACTTCTAATTCAATTTTTTTACCCCGCCTCCTAAGGGCCGGATCTTTATTTAATTGATGTATATGCATTCGCTAGTGTAATAGCATCCAACCAAAGGGAGATTTTAAGATAATTTTTTTTTTATGATCTAAAAAAAAGTAATTCTTTAAAGATATAATTTATGTTTCATTATAAATTCAGGTACTGTTCTATTAGCTAGGCAACACGCGAGACAGCCAGTCGAGAAAGGCAAAGATTAAATAGGCATTAACCGGTAATTCCTATGAGACTTCGAATAAGCAAGGGGTTTCTTACTCCGGAAACTATATTTAAACTTAAGTTTTTGGGGTTTAGAGGAAAAAAAGGTACCTAGGTTAAGTTAGGTTACGTATTTTATATATGCTATACTTCACCCCCACAATGTTCAAATATATAGCCGAAATTTGTTTCATTACTTGTTTAGAATCCAGGTAACACGCGAGAAGTGGAGTTTGGTTAATACTAATGAAATAAAACAAAATAGGATGAAAACATAATAGCTGAGAAACAAATTTGGGCTATATATTTGCACATTAAGGAGGGGGGGTTGAACCCATAGCATGTATTAAATACGTAACCTAACCTAGGCTCCTTTTTTGCCCCTTTAACCCCAAAAAACTAAAGTTTAAATCTTTGTCACGGAGTGAGCAATACCTCACTAGGCAGCGAAAACCTGTTTTTCATATAGCATCTTTGAGATTTCGATGCGGTCTTTGTCGCGTGTTGCCCAGGTTCTATACAAGTACCTTTGTTTCTAAACTATTATATTTTCATCATATTTTGCTTTATTTCATTAGCTTCACTTCTCGCGTGTTGACTAGCTAATAGAATAGTGCCTAAATTCAAAATACAGAATGGACAGTCAAAAAAAAAATTTACGCCAAAACGACTTTATATTCAATTAAACATTCGAGATGAAATAAACCGATATAATGGTTAGAACAAATCAAAGTTTTGCATTTTAAATAATAATGACTATTTAGCAAAATTATATTGAATAGATTGGAGGGGCCCAAAAACAATGTCGGCAGCCTTGAATACGACCTCTTCTTTTCAATCGATTACTGAACCAGTGATAAATTTAAGATACAATTTCGTGATATGGAATAAACAGAAGTGATTTCACATCCACATAATACATAACAACAGACCAATTTTAAATAAACAACCTACTGTTATCAAACAGGTCATCCTCCTTCTCAGATAGGTTTGTCAAAGAACCTTTGTCTTCAACTGCGTTTGAAAGGGATTGCGATATTTCAGACGACTTCTCAGGTACTGCAAAATGGTTAAAATATATTAATAATATATTAATAATATATATATATATATATATAATATATATATAAATATATATATATATATATATATATATATATATATATATATATATATATATATATATATATATATATATATATATATATATATATATAGATGACTTCTCAATATATATATATATATATATATATATATATATATATATATATATATATATATATATATATATATATATATATATATATATATATATTGAAATCTAAGTGGAAGCGGCCAAAGCTTTAAAAAAGTATCAAAAGAAACTATCAAACAACGAGTTTAGGACAATAGAGAAAACAAATGAAAAAAAAATTCGGATCTAAATTATGTCGTCTTCAATGCTTCGTCTTCAATCTTCAATTACAAAGTAATAAATACAGTGCATGTGCAATTATGAAGTTGTATATTTTGTATTAATTTGTATAATACATCTATTATGCGCAATACTAATTTCATTATTTGTATAAGATAATGTTTTCTGGAAGGGCGAGTTAACAATCGGGACATCAATGGGGAATCATCATATGCCCCCCCCCCCTAGGATTTTGAAAATACACATTTGGTATTTTCATTGAAAAATGCCATGTTTATGTTTTTACTGATTTTGAAAAAAAAAACAATTGCCCCCTAAATCTTGAAAAATACATCTCCCTACATTTCCGTCGATTGACGCGACTGGTTATCATATGCAATTTTACAGCCATGAATTTTGACAGTAGGCCTACAGATTTTACATTTGGAAAGACAATTGAAGGAGCAATCAACCGGCATATTTCTTTGTTTCCCATCAGATTTCTGTTCTATAAGGAACCTTAATTAGATAATGTCTTGAGCAAAATATATTTACACATTAGGGGAGAGGGGTGTTGGTGAAGTATTTGGACAGTGTGAATTTAGAAAACAATTCTTACTTCATAATGTGCAGAATAGGACCTAACACAGTAGGCATGCAGACCCGCTATACTTTACCCCCCGCCCCTTAAGTACCAATATATAGCCCAAAGTGGTCTCTAAAGTATTATATTTTTATCATACTTGGGCATTTAGGATTGTTTAAGCCAAAAACCCTACAAAGCAAAGTAGGATTAAAAAGGGAATATTCACTATGTGAGAAAATCTTAATACAACATTACAGGCCAAAAAATCAAGTACATCCTTAGTTGGGTACTTGACAATCGATCCTTTCTTCTCCCCCAAAGCCTAGATTTCCAAGATATTCCATACATATCCCCTTTTTTGGGTGTTTTGGCGAACTTGACCAATCTCCATAATAAGTTCGTGGGTAAGTGCCTGTTGTAATTAGGCTACTATCTTAAAATCAAAGTTGTGTAAGGGCTGGTTTAAATCTTGTTAGGATTGAAGTTTGTTTATTCTAAGATAACAAACCATTAGTTAAGCTAATATACCTGAATAGGAAGGCGTCATAACATCTAACCGTCAGGACCACTAACGTCAGTACATCGACAAAATCCGTCATAACATCGACAAAAAAAAATCCGTCAGAACCACTAACCGTCATAACATATAAAATTTTAAAACTTTAGTTTTAGGGGGTTTAGGGGGGAAAAGTTACCTAGGTTAGGTTATGATACGTATTTTATATATGCTATGCTTTACCCCACCCCCCTGATGTGCAAATATACAGCCAAAATGTTTCTAAACTATAATATACTTATTACTATTAACTATTATATAAACTTATAAATTTTTTTCGGTGTTTTGACGATTAGTCGTTCTGACGGTTAGATGTTATGACGTTTAGTGCTTGTGACGGTTAGTCGAAATGGTAGCACCCCTACCTGGATTCTAGCCAATGGCGTATCACGGATTTTAGGGGGTGGGGGCACAAAATTCTATTTTCCAAAATCTAGGAGGGCAAATGTCGTCTCCCCTCCCAATTGCCGTCACTAATTGTAGTGTATTTATAGTCCAGGACTTTTAGCTCAAAAAAGTGTTTTAGCCCGGACAAAATTGCAATATAAACGAAAATGATACCAAAATGATCAGAAAAAAATTCTGTACAACATACTAAAAGTCCCCATAAATCCGAGTGGGGCGAGTACCCGAAAAACAGGGCAAAAGGGGGAACTGCGGGGAAAATGGAAAAATGCATAACATGACAATAAAATATTTTATAGTGAGTTTTCTGAGGTTTTAACATACACTGATTGAGAAATTGACATATGAAATTAATTGTAGAAAAAGAATACTAAGGAAAATGGGGAAAAAGAGGAAAGAGGGAAGAAAAGAGAAGAATACACGGTAGGGGTAGAAAGCGGATTGAAAGATATTTTCTGGGGTATTCCTATCTGGTGATTACGAAATTGAGAACTAAAATGATATAAAAAAATTGATTAACATAAAACGGGGAAATGGGGGGGGGGGGCGGGGGAAAAAGGGAAATATACCGGGTAGGGGTAGAAAGCATGTGGAAATTTTTACAAATGTTAATACAGGAGATCTATAGAGGTTCGGCTACCCCATTGGTTCGGAAAAGGCAAAAAAAAAAAAAAACTCGAGAAAGAAATACGGAAAGATACTGAAATTACTTTATTCCGTATTCCTCGCCGTTATCAACAAGCGCGTGGGTTCGTCAACATAATCATAATCCTGTTCTAATTCGACATTCAGTAAGAGAAGCAAGGTAGACTAGTCATCGCGGAGTTCCAGTGCCGACGACAAAACCTATCCTGACGGAATGACATCTAGCGGATCCAATAGTCCCCAGTCTGCGTGGATGCTTACACATGTGACATGGTAGCAGGATAAATCTATGTACGACTATATTTTGTTGTTAAGTCAAGCATAATTTTGCGTATCAACAACTCTTCTTTCAGTACTAAGCCAAGTTTAATTCATTATTTTTCCTGGGTGCCTGACTTCATGGTTATAGTTGCGTTTCGTCAAGATTAAGCAAGAGCGACATCTACTTTTCGGAAAGGGTCTTTCGAGATGTATGACGATTTGGTGGATGGAAAGATCTCTGTGGAAGAAGCGGCTAATCACGAAGCCCTTCAGGTAGTTTCGCTACGCCTCGAATCCTTAAAATCGTCTCTGAAATCCAGCAGAACTGAGAAACTATTCATGCAGTATTCTAAAATGGTTTCGATCTTTCGGAAGTTTTTGAAAGCAGAAAGGACTAGAGACTGGAATCCCAACTTACCCTATCTTTCTCATATTCTCCCATAAATTACAGCTGCGGGGCATAATCTTTATGCCAAGTTATTTCGTCTTTTTCTTCAGATGATGCAGGAACTTAAAACATTGAATCCACATCTTTTCGGACAATGTGTAAGCAGCAAGTTTATTACCCAATGAGGAGATCACTTAGGACTGGATTGGCTGCAGAGATCGCTATCAAGAAAGTGCTGATGAAGAGCCTACGAACAGACGTAGGGCTGACACGAAGACAAAGGATGACTGAGTTTCAGAAAAACATATGGACAATGTCTATACACAGTACTCGCTTCAGTGAATGATCTAATGCAGAAACTGACGGGCCTAGAGTACAGTTCTAGTGAACAGCACGTTACTGCAACCGCAGCACGAATAAAGAGAGATACTAAGGATCTGATGAACTTCGCTGAAGTAAGGATGCTGGGACTGCTTTGAATAAAAAATATCAATTTTTGGTTTTATTGGTTGCATGTTGTTTTTTCAATTGAATCGGATATAGTCCTTACTGAAATTTGTTGAACTTGTTTAAGGAAATAAGCAAATATTACAAACGTTAGTAATTTGGGGTGGAAGATTGGAAAATTTTGTTGTTTATTTTTGTTACCTGAAGTGCCCCCCCCCCCCCTTCGTAACTGCAGATTGTAAAATGGCAAAATACAAACAGTTCGATCTTGTCCAAGCTTCATTTCAGGGATACCCCTTATGTCCATCAATAGGTATTATAACCACCACAGACCAGAAAAATCAAGCTAGAGATCTAGTCTTGTTCTACGGTACCAACTCTGAGCATAATATAGCTGAAGCTCATATATGCAACTGGAATGAGCACTTTATAGAAGCCTGCACAAAGGCAGAGAAAGAGTAAAATAAGGCTTTTGAAGAGGAGCGCCTATTCCATAATATTTTCAAGACTAAGAGTAAAACCTACCTGTCTCTACCTACTAAAACTAAAGTAAAATCCAGCCTAGCGCCGTCAACTCCGACTTCCGCAGCAGCATCAACTTTAAAGGAAATAATAAATGAAACTCAAGAGGGACTAATGAACAGTAAGTCAAACCTAATGAATGATATTTCTCGTGTCCTGTCAGACACAATGAAAGATCGCCGAGCTTCAGAAATTATCAGCGAAGATAATGTGAGCGAAGTTTATAATCCCATTTCTCTTGAATATAATGCCAAATTTGAAAAACAAAATCAATTAGCCCTTCAAAGACTTTATAATACTCTGAACTTGCTTGAAAATAAAATTTCTAAAATAGAGGACAGGATTGATCAACTTGAGCAGGATACCTCATTTGACACCCTAATTTTCTACGGTGTGAAACCAAACCCCAATGTGGAATTAATGGATAATCTTATTGAAGTGATAACAAAAAATAATGGGCTTGCAAGATTTCAAAAAAATGGACCTCTGAAAGGCTAATCGATTCCGTATGCATGCTACTGAAACTGAGAATGTCAAAATTGCCCTCATCCTGGTAAAAGTTTCAAACTAGGATATTGCTGGAAAACTGATTGCAGGAAAAAGTAAGCTGGTTAATTCAGGTGTATTTGTGTCTGAAAACCTAACAAAACAGCGTTGCGATCTATTAAACACGGCTCGCAGCACCTTTGGTCCAAGAAGTGTTTGGTCTGATCATGGACAAGTTCTAGCTAAAGTTCCGGGTGAAACTCGTATACGTAAAATAAACTATTTGCATGAATGCATTAGTATGTGACTTGTTAGCATTTTTCTTAATTTGTAAATGCCTTCCACAGTTCATTGATTTTCATTTATTTACTTTATTTATTTATTTTTTCATTTTTGTTTCTCTTTCCGTGCTAATTGTTCATTCCAATAATACCTGCTGTCCAATTAGTTATTTGTTTGTTTGCAATCATTTGACAGGTTTATCTTTTGCAGTTGATTTAAGTAAAGATTTCTTTTTGGTTCATCTGGTGACTTTAATGGACTCCAAGTAAAACCTGTGTTTGTGAATATTTTAAGTCATGAGAGTCGGCTTTGCGAGCTTGAAAATAATCCTTTCGATGTAATTAGTATCGTAAATAATTATGTGGTTCAGGCTAATCAAAGTCCGATTAATATAAACCCTATTTGTTATAGTAAATATGTTTTGGATTTGGGGGGAGAGGAGGTTACCAAAGGAAATTATTCTCTGACAGCACTTAAGCTTAACATTCAGGGTCTCTCTTCGTCAAAAGATAATTTGAGACAAATTGCTTCGGATGGACAGCCTGATGTTTTGGGTTTATGTGAGACGTTTTTGGATTCTGGCAATGAAATGCTATTGGATATCCATGGTTATAAAATGGAACGTATAAACCGCTGCAAGATGGTTAAAGGAGGTCTTGACATGTATTCACCGTAAGTAAAATGATTAATTCTTTTAGTGACCAGGGTGATGTCAACTCTTTGGGAGAACGTTTTGCTGAGTTACAAAATAATCCTTTAGATACATAAAGTATAATTAATAATTCACTTGGAAGTAGAAATAGGAATTATAATGATCGTAAATCGGTTATTGAAAGTAAATATGTTTCGCAATTAAGTAGTTCTGCCTCTTCTAAACAAGATGGTATTTTCTCTGTGCTTCACCTAAACATTCAGGGACTGTGTTCCTCTTTTGATGAGCTGAAACGGATCGTCAGTGGTGGAACTCCGGATGTTATTGGATTGTGTGAAACTTTCCTGGATTCAAAAAAGGATATGCTTTTAGATATCCAAAGATTTAGGATGGAGAGGATGAACCGGAAACAGATGGCGAAAGGTGGCCTTGCCCTGTATATTGCCGATCATCTTGTATATAATTTCCAAAGTGATTTGAGTAGCAATGAGGAAGGAATCTTTGAATCCCTTTTTATTGAGATTAAGTCAGGTTGTAAGAATTTAGTTGTCGGTTTGGTTTACAGATCCCCTAGTGGATCTATTCCTTCGTTTATGAAATTTCTAGAAGAGGTTTTGGACTTACTCCAAAAGCATCCTTGCGAACTAATCCTTATAGGGGATTTCAACCTTAACCTGCTGGATCAAAATTCTGCTTCGGCTGCAGATTTTTTGTCAATGATGCTTTCTGCGGGAGCTCTACCTTCAGTTTGTATACCAACCCGAGTTACTGAGATGCATGCATCACTTATTGATAATATTTTTTCGTCACTAGATGTCTTAGATAATTTGGTGATGATTAGTGATATTTCTGATCATTTCCCTGCTATTTCACGGTATAGGACTGCTAATCGATCGCAGCGTGAAGTTTCGCCATCTAATCTCCCTTTTTTCCATTTTGGCGTCAGTGAGATCAGTCTACTTAAATCTTGTTTGACTGATCAGTCATGGGATAGTTTGGAGTCTGAATCGGATTTTAACCACTCTTTTGATTTCTTTTATGATTCTGTAAAGGAAGGTGTCCTAGAAGTTTGCCACTAGAATCCAAAGCCTCATACCTCGAAAAGGATAGTACTGCTGAATCCGTGGATGACTCCAGGTCTCCATAAAAGCTGGAAAAGGAAAAATAATCTGTGGAAACTATACAAGGCTTCGTCATCTGCTTCTCATCATCAGCGGTTCAAGGCCTATAGGAATATATTTAATTCTCTGTGTCGGAAGGCCAAGTCTCAGTATTATCACAGGAAATTTTATGAGTATGGAAAAGATGTTCGGAAGACATGGAAAATTATTAATTCTGTACTTAAGCTTACTCCCCCTCCGCCTTCAGTTCCAACAACGCTGATAGTTGACGGTAAAATTGTCCAAGGAGAAGAAAATGTTCAGCTAGAGCTTACGTCTTATTTTACTAATATAGGAAAAACGACTGCTTCATCTGTGAGCTCTACAACTCCTCGTTGCGATTTCAGAGCCTATCTTGGACAACCATGTTTAAAGTCAATGGTCTTGAACCCTGTTTCTGAGTTTGAGGTAGCTCGGATCGTAAATGCACTTAAAGGTTCATCGTCTTCAGGGCCAGACAGAATTCCTACAAGGATTATCCGTGCCGTTCTTCCTGCTATTCTGTCACCATTGACTAAGCTTGTTAATCTGTCTTTCGTGAATGGAATTTTCCCTGAATCACTCAAGCGAGCTAAGGTAATAGTGCTGTATAAAGGTGGGTCCCGGGGTGATCCTGCTAATTATAGGCCAATTTCTCTTCTATCTGTTTTCAGCAAAATTTTTGAGAAGGCTATGCTATCCAGGCTCCTTAGTTTTCTGGATGTCAAAAATATTTTTCATGATTTTCAGTTTGGATTCCGGGCGAATCACTCTACAGAGCATGCTTGCGCATCTCTCTTGAATTTCATTCATTCGGCAATAGATTTTGGTCTTATCCCGGCAGCTTTATTTTTGGATGTTCGTAAAGCTTTTGATTCTTTGACTCATCAGATTCTTCTTTGGAAATTATCGCATATTGGTATAAGATCAAATGTTTTCTCTTGGTTTGAATCATATCTTTCTGGTAGACTTATTTCAATTGATCCGGTTTTCTGGAGCCCTTCTGAAGTAGAATATGGTGTCCCCCAGGGATCTGTTCTTGGCCCCGTTTTATTTCTGATTTATGTCAATGATCTGATTTCAGCAGTCAAGAACACCAGTCCTATAGTATGCTGCAATCTGTGTCATCCGGATGGTCCTTCGTGTCCCAATGCTACTTCTAATGAAGATTGCCTCGTTGCTTTTGCTGACGACAGCACTTTTGGGACTCTAGGGAGGACGGAATGTGACATCAGGTCTAATCTGGTGGCAATATTTGAGAGAGCAGTTTCATGGTTTGAGGCGAATTACTTGGCCTTGAATGTTACAAAGTCACATTTTCTTATTTTTTCTCGAATTGGTGTAGCTTTCCCTCAACTGACACAGCATCAGGTGTCACAAGGCTCCTTGTGTAGACCAAAGAATCGGTAGGTTCGGTTTCTTGGTATCCTGCTTGATGAGAACCTTGCGTTTAGAAACCTTATAGCCCTGATTAGGGTTAAGGTCTCGCGGAGTTTGGGTGTCATTCGAAAACTCAAACACACCTTTCCTGGATCTATTCTGAAGCTTCTTTTTTTCTGCCTTGTCCAATCATATGTCTCTTATTGCCCCATAGTATGGATGTCTACTTTTCCTTATACACTGCGGTCACTTTCTGTTATGTATGATAAAACACGGCGTCTGGTTATGGACACCAACCGTTCTTCACCAAGACCGCTTCTAAATCTTCAGTCTATCTACATTCTTTCTTGTGCTTCTTTTATTTTTCATCAGCTTCATGGCAATATTCTAAAATCTCTTCAAAAAACTCCTCAGTTTATTTCTGACTCAGCTCCATATAACGTTCGTTCGTCACATAGTATCTGCAGTCCTCCTACTCCCATTGTGTAGTCAGATTTCACTTCCCTCATCGCTTGTCATCAGGTTTGGAACTCCCTGCCTTCTTCAGTACAGAAATGCCATTCTTTTGGCACTTTCAAGAGAATTCTTAAGGACCATTTAGTTAAGAATAAAACTGAATAATTAATGTTTTTTTTTTTTTTGTCCCCTGAATGTTTAGTTCTGTTTTATGGTGGTCTTCTCTGCGCTATGACTCCCAGGCCTCAGGTTTGATTATCAATATTTATTGCTGAAACTTGTATAGTTCACTAAGGAGTAGCATTCATGATGACGGGTTAAATTTTATTGCTTTCGCACCATTTTATTACAGTCCAATAGTTATAAGCCTTATGACTGAAATAACCGATAAACGTTAATTTTGCTACCTAGCCTCAGAATTAAGCAGAGCTGATTGAACTGGGATTTATATAGTTTTAAATACAAGCTTAAATGGGCTGTACATGGCTTACGTTATGATATTTTAATATCTTGGATAAGAGTTTTGAATAATATCGTAACAGCTATTATGATGTTGGTTGTACCTGACAATACACATAATTCTGTTTCGACCATAGTAATTTGCTTATAGTAATAATTTTTTTTTTTTTCATTATTATTTTTCTTTTTGAGTCTATCTAATATAATTAATTAATTTAGTTTATTTATTCTAATTTTTTCTATAGTTTCTATTTTATCTATATTTTCTTTTCTTCTCCTTCATATGTAAGTGATCATTTTAAATTTTAATATCTGATCTCTGAGTATGTAATTCATATGTCTTCCCTCTTTGTACAGGCCAATGAGCCTTTGAGGGATTAATAACATGTAATATTGTATGTGTATTTAATGAAGAATAAAACTTATCTTATCTTATCTACTGACGTTTCTTGAATTCCTTCTAGAGAACTGTCCTTTCACTAGTTCCACAGAGCTTAGAAGTATAGGTTCCGGGCTGATTGCCCAAAAAGGCGTCAATGGAGAGGATGCTAAAGCTGTAGGTGAGCTGATCCTCCAGCGCATGGATGGCCAATCCGTCGAAAGTTTTTCATTCAGGAAGAAAGACAAAGTCGTTAAACTGGTATCCGATGGGAACATAAGGATAGATGGCGAGATTTTGCATATCGACCCTGCACTGCTTTTTCAACGTCTTTCGACTGCTGCCCATACATCTGAAAATGACATGGCAGAAACTCTACGTTACGAACTGTGCAGTTATCCGCCCGCTTTGTTTGAGAATTCTGGCATAATACGTCAACCAGACAAACCTGCACTAGCGAAAGCAATATGGTAAGAAGCGAAAACGGACTCGATTCACCACCTGCCAATGCCAAATCGTGTCACTATAGTTGACGGAGGTGGGCTGCTTCAGCAAGTAACTTGGAAGATTGGTGATACCTATGATTCAATCTATGACAGCTATGTTAGTTTCGTTACTCGACTCTGTACCTCCCCTACTGTTGTCTTCGATGGATACAGCGCTGGTCCAACCACGAAAGATGCTACCCACAACCGACGGTGCAAGGGAAGCCAGCATCAAGTGATCGATTTCAGTTTAGGGATGAAGCTCCAGAAAAAGAAGGAAGAGTTTTTGAGCAATTCTCAGAACAAACAGCAAATTATAAGCTACATCGGGGAAAAACTCAGAGCCAAAGGATTTGAAGTCGTCCATACGAAGGACGATGCTGACTATCTAATCGTGAAGACTGCCGTAACGAAAGCAGAAAACTCTGAAACATTACTTCTTGGCAACGACACTGACCTTCTGATTCTACTCTTGTATCACCTCCCGCCTAATGCAAAAACACTTTACTTCGAATCGTCAACGAACGCAAAAGAAGCAATAACACGGTTCTGGTGCCTCAACGAAGTTAAAATAAAATGGGAGAAGTATCCAGGCTACTTCTGGTAGGGCACGCACTCTTGGGATGTGACACGACCTCACGAGTTTTCGGACTTGGAAAGCAAGCTGCGCTACCTCTTTTGAAGAAGAGCGAAGTGTTCAGAAAAAAATGTGAAGTGTTTCTGAATGAATCATCGTCTTGAGATGAAATTGTGAAAGCGGGGGAATATCTTCTCCTCAGCTCGTATAAAGCACGACCAAACGTAAATATCACTAAGATGCGAGATTGAATTTTCTTGGAAAAAATCTCTTCGTCAAATACTACGGCGTTTGTTAAGCCTGAAAGGCTTCTGCCAACCGAAGCTGCAGCTTCATTCCACTCCCAGCGAGTGCGCCTCCAGGTATCCCGTTGGAAAGGGGAATCAGCTGACCTCGATCCGGCTGACTGGGGTTGGGTCCTCAGAGACCATAAATAGTCACCTGTGGTGACCGATTTGTTGCCCGCACCTCAGACTCATTTGAGTGTCGTGAGATGCAACTGTAAGACAGGCTGCGAGAACCCGCGATGCAGCTGCAAGAAAAATGGATTAGCGTGTATGTTCGCGTGCGGAGAATGTCAGGGTATCAACTGTTTGAACAGGGACAACGAGATTGTCGAACACGAGGAGCTCGACTAGTGACATCAATGCTGTGTTTTTCAAGTCAACTCTACTGCCTTAAAAAGTGCAGATTTTACCTATAGTTACTGAAGTTCTTTTTTTAGTTTTTTATTAAACGATATTGCCTTTGAAAGTACAAATTTTACCTATAATAGCTGAAGTTTTATACTGTGATCACTGCCAAGCGGGTGTTTTCTTTATGTTTAGTAATTCAAATTGTTGTAAGAAATGTCTGTGATTCAAGAAAGTAAAAGTTTGATAATTAAGAGAGTTATTTTGTCCATAGGCCCAATTATTAGGCAATATCAGCTGTCTCAGGAGTCAGGCTTCCCTTCCACCTGTCCTTGATATCCTCAAATTCTGTTTGTTTTTCATAGTTCTTGTTTTTCTTCTTTTAGTTTAGCTGTCAATGTTTGGATAATTAGACAGAAAAACCCCGGAAAACATATTTCAAACTGCTTTCTCGCCCTGAATTCAGTTGTACCTTTTCTTACCATCTTTACCCCTTTTCCCCCATTATGGTGGGACTCCTGTTCGGTATTTGAGTTTAGATGTGAGTTTCGGGATCAGCAGATAGAAAGACCCCAGAAAACATATTTCAAAGTGCTTTCTACCCCTACCCTGTATTTTTAAATTTTTTCCCCTCTTCCCCCTCTTCCCCCCGTTTTCCGTAGTATTTTTATTCTATACTGAATTTTAGATGTCAGTTTCGTGATCAGCGTATGGGAAAGCCCCAGAAAACTCACTTTGAACTATTTTCTGGGCATGTTCAGCATTTTTCCCAATTTCCCCCGCATTTCCCCTGTTTTTCGGGTACTCGGCCCACTCGGATTTATGGGGACTTTTAGTATGTTGTACAGAATTTTTTTCTGATCATTTTGGTACCATTTTCGTTTATATTGCAATTTTGTCCGGGTCAAACCCTAAAAGTCCTGGACTATTACCCTGAATTTTCTTCAGAAAGGGTTTTCACGTAGACCTTGCGGTCTCACTTGTGCGGGAAAAATAATATAAAGAAACAAGTAAAATAACTGTCTTGAAATGCACCTAACAAAATTAAGAATAAATGTTTAACCTCCCATCCCAATCAATAGCCTAATAATTACTAAACACATTTGTCGACTTCTTATATCTATCGTCTTAGTATAAATCATTGTCACTTTCTCAGCAAAATAACAATTTTAGGAAACTACTAACAAATTAAAATTTGAAGATACTGATTACAATGCGCAAACGCAATAGAGAAGCAATAATTTTTAGTGAGGTTGAATTTCTTTTTAGGAATTTCTTTTTAACTGTATATAGGGAAACCAAGAGTGTATATACTCATGGCCTGTTATAAATGAACCCAAGGGGTCAAAATTACATTACCCTTCACATTCTCTTTTGTTATTTAGATACCGCACGTTCCCCGGATTCTGAACAGCCAAAAAACAGGCCGAAGAAAGGAGTCAGTTTATTACCAAGCTTTAAGACGTAAGTTTTTTATAGCCCCCCTTAGTTTACGAGGGAGATCAATTCCAACCATTCTTATAAGGTTGAATCAATATCTGAAATGAAGGGATTGTTTTGAAATGTCAGCGTTTGTAGGGCTCAATACGTTTATGTGAATTAATTAAAAAAAAAAACTTTTTCTACAAAACAAGTTTTTCAAAGAAAAGCAGAGCTCCATTAAGCCAAAAATGAGCAGAAATAAATTCAAATAATCTTCCAAGCGTAAAACTACCACAGACCACCATCAATAAATAAACAATAAGTAAAGAACGATGTGGGCACAATGTTTTTTTTTTTTTTTGGTTTTTCTCCATACCCTGGCACTTCGTATCAAAAGAGTTGTCGTAGTAAGTTCGAAAAGGGCTCATTCGATTGGAAATTGGAGTGGCTAGTGCCCTTTTTAATATTTGAAAGTGATTGGAGGCCAACTAGCCCACGCCCATCATTCCCCCAAATACATCCAATCAAAATTTTGAGATAGCCATTTTGTTCAGCGTAGTTGATTTCCCGATAGAAAATATATTTTTGGGGAGGACACTCCCCCACAACCCTCAGGGCAAGGGTTTTAAGTTATACCCCGGGTGTAGACAAGGTTTTCATAGACGACATTGTCGTAAAAACTTCAAAAAAGGCTCATTCGAGTGCAAATTCAAATGGCTAGTGCCCTTTTTAATGGTCGAAAGTGATTGGAGGGCAACTAGCCCCCCCCCCCACACATCCAATCAAAACTTTGAGATAGCCATTTTGTTCAGCGTAGTTGATTTCCAGATAGAAAATATCTTTTTGAGGAGGACACTCCCCCACAACCCTCGGGGCAAGGGTTTTAAGTTATGCCCTGGAACATTTAAGGTTTTCATAGAAGGCGTTGTCGTAGAAACTTCAAAAAAGGCTCATTCGATTGGAAATTCAAAGGGCTAGTGCCCGCTTTAATAGTCGAAAGTGATTGGAGGGCAACTAGCGCCCCCCCACGCCCCTCATTCCCCCAAACACCTCCAATCAAAATTTTGAGATAGCCATTTTGTTCAGCGTAGTTTATTTCCAGATAGAAAATATCTTTTTGAGGAGGATACTCCCCTACAACCCTCGGGGCAAGGGTTTTAAGCTATGCCCTGGGGGTATATAAGGTTTTTATAGAAGGAGTTGTCGTAGAAACTTCAAGAAAGGTTCATTCGATTGAAAATTCAAAGGGCTAGTGCCCTTTTGAATACTCGAAAGTGATTGGAGGGCAACTAGCCCCCCCCCCACGCCCATCATTTCCCCAAACACATCCAATCAAAATTTTGAGATAGCCATTTTGTTCAGCGTAGTTAATTTCCAGATAGAAAACATGTTTTTGAGGAGGACACTCCCCCACAACCCTCGGGGCAAGGGTTGTAAGCTATGCCCTGGGGGCATATAAGGTTTTCATAGAAGGCGTTGTCATAGAAACTTCAAAAAAGGCTCATTTGATTGGAAATTCAAAGGGCTAGTGCCCTTTTTAACAGTCGAAAGTGATTGGACGGTAACTAACCCCCCTCTCACGCCGACCTTTTCCCCAAACACATTCAATCAAAACTTTGAGATAGCCATTTTGTTCAACGTAGTTTGAAGTTCTGGAAATTAGGTCTTTGAGGATGACAACCCCCCTCAAAGCCCTCAGGACAAGGTTTGTCAGTTATGCCCTTGGGGCATATTAAGATTTTATAGAAAGCGTTGTCGTAGAAACTTCAAAAAGGACTCATTCGATTGGAAATTGATATGGCTAGTGCCCTTTTCTATAGTCAAAAGTGATTGGAAGGCAACTAACACTCCTTTCACGCCCAACATTTCCCCAAACATATCCAATCAAAATTTTTAGATAGCCACGCAGTTTAAAGTTCAGGAAATTATACCTTTGACCAGGACACTCCCTCAAGTCTTCAGGGCAAGGGTTTTAAGTCATGCCCTGGGGGCTTATAAGGTTTTTGTTGAAATCTTTGTCGTAGAAACTTCATAAAGGGCTCTTTCAATTGAAAATTGAAAGGGCTACTGCCCTTTTTAATAGTCGAAAATGATTAGAGGGCAACTAACCCCCCTTTCACGCCCACCTTTTCCCCACACAGATCCAGTCAAAATTTTGAGATAGCCGTTTTATTCAATGAAGTAGAAAGTTTTGGGAATTAGGTCTTTAAGGATGACAACCCATCCCCCCACAACCCACAGGGCAAGGGTAGTAAATTATGCCCTGGGAGCACGTAAGGTTTTTATAGAAAGCGATGATGTAAAAATATCAAGAACAGCTTATTCAATTGAAAATTGAAAGGGCTAGTGCCCTTTTAACAGTCGAAAGTGATTGTAGGGCAACGAACCCCCCTCTCACGCCCACCATTTCCCCAAACAAATCCAATCAAAATTGTGAGATATCCATTTTGTTCAACGTAGTCGAAAGTTCTGGAAATTAGGTCTTTTAGGATGATAACCCCATCAGATCCCTCAGTGCAAGAGTTGTAAGTTATGCCCTGTGGGCATATAAGGTTTATATAGAAAGTTGTTCTAGAAATTTCACAAGGGGCTCATTTGATTGGAAATTAAAATTGTCCTTTTTAATAGTCGAAAGTGAGGGGAGAGTAATTAACCTCCCTCTCACGCCCACCATTTCCCCAAACACATTCAATCAAAGTTTAGAGATAGCCATTTTGCTCAACGTAGATGAAAGCTCTGGAAATTATGTATTTAAGGATGACAAACCCCCCCAGAGTCCCCAGGGCAAAGGTTGTAAGTTATGCCCTGGGGGCATATAAGGTTTTTAATGAGAGTTGTCGTAAAAATTTCAAAAGGGACTCATTCAATTGGAAATTGAGAGGGCTAGTGCCCTTTTTAATAGTTGAAAGTGATTGGACGGTAACTAACCCCCCTCTCACACCCACTATTCCCCGAAACACATCCAATCAACATTTTAATATATCCATTTTGTTCAACGTAGAAGAAAGTTCTGGAAATTAGGTCTTTGAGGATGACAACCCCCCTCCCCCAGGGCGAGGGTTGTAGGTTATCCCCTAGGGGCATATAAGGTTTTTAATGAAAGCGTTGTCGTAGAAACTTCAAAAGGCCTCATTTGATTGGAAATTGAAAGGGCTAGTGCCCTTTTTAATAGTTGAAAGACTGGAGAAAGACTAACACCCCTCTTACGCCCACCATTTTCCCAGACACATCCAATCAAAATTTAGAGATAGCCATTTTGTGTAACGTAGTTGAAAGTTCTGGAAATTAGGTCTTAGAGGATGACAACCACCCTCCCAGCCCTTAGGGTAAGAGTTGTAATTTATGCCCTGGGGGCATATAAGGCGTTTATTGAAAGTGTTGTCGCAGAAACTCAAAAGGGCTCTTTCGATTGGAAATCGAAAGGCCTAGTGCCCTTTTCAATTGTTGAAAGTGATTGGAAGGCTTGACATTTTCATAGGCAGAGAACGTAAAGTTGCCTAAGTAAAGAACGATATGGGCAGAATGTGTTTTTTTTCTCCACCCGGGCACTTCGTATCGAAGGAGTTGTCGTAGAAACTTCAAAAAGGGCTCATTCAATTGAAAATTAGAGTGGCTTGTGTCCTTATTAATAGTCGAAAGTTATTGGAGGCTAACTAACCTCCCCCACGCCCATCATTCTCCCAAACACATCCAATATAAATTTTGAGATTTTGTTCAGCGTAGTTGATTTCCAGATAGAAAATTTGTTTTTGAGGAGAACACTCCCCCAAAACCCTCGGGGCAAGGGTTTTAAGTTATGCCCTGAGGGCATAACTTAAGTGATTGGAGGGCAACTAGCCCCCCCCCCCCACGCCCATCATTCCCCCAAACCCATCCACTCAAAATTTTGAGATAGCTATTTTGTTCAGCGTAGTTAATTTCCAGACAGAAAATATGTTTTTCAGGAGGACACTCCCCCACAACCCTCAGGGCAATGGATTTAAGTTATGCCCTGGGGGCATATAGGTTTTATAAAAGGTGTTGTCGTACAAACTTCAAAACAGGCTCATTCGATTGAAAATTCGAAGGGCTAGTACCCTTTTCAATAGTCGGAAGTGATTGGAAGGCAACTAGCCACCCCCCACGCCCATCATTTCCCCAAACACATCCAATCAAAATTTTGTGATAGCCATTTTGTTCAGCGTAGTTGATTTCCTAATAGAAAATATGTTTTTGAGGAGGACACTCCCCCACAGCCCTCAGGGCAAGGGTTTTAAGTTATGCCCTGGGGGCATATAAGGTTTTTAAAGAATATGTTGTTGAAGAAACTTCAAAAAAAGCTTATTCGATTGGAAATTCAAAGGGCTAGTGCTCTTTTTAATAGTCGAAAGTAATTGGAGGGCAACTGCCCCCCCCCCCACGTCCATCATTCCCCCAAACACATCCAATAAAAATTCTGAGATAGCCATTTTGTTCAGCGTAGTTGATTTCCATATAGAAAATATATTTTTGAGGAGGACAATCCCCCACAACCCTCAAGGCACGGGTTTTAAGTTATGCCCTGAGGGCATATAAGAACGATGTTGGCACAATGTAATATTTATTATTTTTTTTTTCCTTTAGAGCAGGGCACTTCATATTGAAGGGGTCGTCGTATAAACTTCAAAAGCGGCTCATTCGATTGGAAATTAAGAGTTCTAGTGCCTTTTTTAATAGTCGAGTGATTGGAGGGTAACTACCCCCCCCCCACGCCCATCATTCCCCCAACCACATCCAATTAAAATTTTGAGATAGCCATTTTGTTGAGCGTAGTTGATTTCCAAATAGAAAATATGTTTTTGAGGAGGACACTCCCCCACAACCATCAGGGCAATGGTTTTAAGTTATGCCCTGGGAACATATAAGGTTTTATAGAAGGCGTTGTCGTAGAAACTTCAAAACAGGCTAATTCGATTGTAAATTCGAAGGGCTAGTACCCTTTTTAATAGTCGGAAGTGATTGGAGGGCAACTAGCCCCCCCACACGCCCATCACTTCCCCAAACACATCCAATAAAAATTTTGTGAAAGCCATTTTGTTCAGCGTAGTTGATTTCCTGGTAGAAAATATGTTTTTGAGGAGGACACTCCCCCACAGCCCTCAGGGCAAGGGTTGTAAGCTATGCCCTGGGGGCATATAAGGTTTTTATTGAAATCCTTGGCGTAGAAACTTCAAAAAGGGCTCATTCGATTTGAAATTCAAAGGGATAGTACCCTTTTTAATAGTCGAAAGTGATTTGAGGGCAAATACCCCCCCCTGTGCCGCCCACCTTTTCCCCCAACACATCCAATCAAAAATTTTAGATCGCAATTTTATTCAACGTAGTTGAAAGCTTTGGAAATTAGGTCTTTAAGGATGACAGCCCCCCCCCAACCACAGCCCTCAGGGTAAGGGTTGTAAGTTATGCCCTGGGGCCTATAAAGTTTTTATTGAAAGCGTTGTCGTAGGAACTTCAAAAGGGCTCATTCAATTGAAAATTGAAAGGGCTAGTGCCATTTTTAATAGTTGAAAGTGATTGGATAGCGACTAACGCCGCTCTCATGCCCACAATTTTCCAAAACACATCCAATTAAAATTTTGAGATATCCATTTGTTCAACGTAGTTGGGCGTTCTGGAAATTAGGTCTTTTAGGATGATAAACCCCTCAGAGCCCCTCAGTGCAAGGGTTGTAAGTTAGGCCCTGGGGGCATATATGGTTTATATAAAAACCAAAAAAGAGAAAAATCTAAAAAAAAAACAAAAAAAAAAAACACGAGACTGTGGCCAGTGGAGAGAAAAGAAAAGACAAATGCAAAACAACGCGGATATTTCGTCTGTATCCAAACAAGGCGTCTTCAGCACGAAAGAAAAACAAGATAAAACTAAAAACCAATAAAACCACCACCAAAAAAAATTGTACAATTGGCGCAAACTGATCCACGTAGGGAAAAGGGCAAACTGATCCCTACGTGGATCAATTTGCGCCAATTGTACATTTTTTTTGGTGGTGGTTTTATTGGTTTTTAGTTTTATCTTGTTTTGTTTTTATCCTGTTCTTCTTGTGTTTCATTCTTTCTGAAGACGCCTTGTTTGGATACAGGCGAAATATCGGCGTTGTTTTGCATTTGTGTTTTCTTTTCTCTCCACTGGCCACAGTCTCGTTTGTTTTTTTTTTTGTTTTTTTTTTAGATTTTTCTCTTTGTTGGTTTTTGTCATGGCTGGCCAGTTCGGCTTAAGATCTTTCATGGTTTATATAGAAAGTTGTTGTATAAATCATAGGCAGCACAATCGCGCTGCCTAAATAAAGAACGGGGACACTCGAGAACGAGACAAGAAACGGGGACTAAGTGAAGAGGAGGACACTCCCCCACAGCCCTCAGGGCAGGGGTTTTAAGTTATGCCCTAGGGGCATATAAAAACGATGTTGGCACAATGTATTATTTATTAATGTTTTCCTTTAGAGCAGGTCACTTCATTTCGAAGAAGTTGTCGTAGAAACTTCGAAAAGTTCTCATTCAATTGTAAATTGGAGTGGCTTGCGCCCTTTTTAATAGTCGAGTGATTGGAAGGCGACTAACACCCCTCTCACGCCCACCATTTCCCCAAACACATCTAATCAAAATTTTTATATAGCCATGCTGTTTAACGTAGTTGAAAGTTCTGGAAATTCGGTCTTAGAGGATGACACCCTAACATCCCCCTAACTGACCTTAGGGTAAGGGTTGTAATTTATTCCCTGGGGGCATATAAGGTGCTTATAGAAAGCTTTGTCGTTTCCAAAAAGGCTCATTCAATTGGAAATCGAAAGGCCTAGTGCCCTTTTTAATAGTCAAAAGTGATTGGAAGGCTTGACATTTTTATAGTAAAGATCGAAATGGGTATTATGTATTATTTTTTGGTGTTGTTGTTGTTTAGACCAGGGCATTTCGTATCGAAGGAATTGTCGTGGGAAATTTGAAAAGGGCTCATTCGATTGAAAATGGAAAGGGCTAATGCCCTTTTTAATAGTCGAAAGTGATTTGAGGGCAACTAATCCCCCTTCCACTCCCACCCTCCCAACCCCCCTATTTCTGCTCTTAAAATTTAACCAAATCAAAATAGCGTAAGTGTATCCAAGCTATCCAAGAAAGTAAACAGATTTTTTTGCGAATGGTATCAAGTTTTCCATTTCAGGTCAACTAGAGGAGGTATGAAACTAAATTAAAGAGTAGGAGAGTGGGGTAATGGCGGTCACCTAAGGCAAAATGAGAATAAAAATTAAAAGAAAGATAAAATTCAAACCTAAACACGTTAAATCTCTAGCATAGTATATTTTACCTATTGAATACTTGAATTGAGCCTTAATCAAGATTACATATAAGCATTAAGCATTGTTTTGCCAAACCAGCTTTGACCGGTATTACCCCCTATCATAGGGGTAATGGCAGTCGGTAATGTCATGTTCTACTAAAGGGCTGTAAATAAAAAAATGTGGGAAATTTTAATGACATAAACACGTTAAATTGAAATCATCATATTTATATTGTTAAATAATTCATTATTTAGTAAATTACAAAAATGTAATTGAAAGTATGGGCATAATTAGAAATCAATTATTTTAAAAAAAAAAAAAAAAAACATATTTCCATAGCAAAAAACGGCTTAAATAATTAAAGCGCCAAAAAAAAAAATTCACATAACTTATGAGCTTGCAAAACTTTAAGTCAATTTTACTTTCTTGAGCACATGTCACATAAATAGCCCTCAGGATTGTCCCATCCAGAACATTCTTGATGTGCCCATAATGCACAAGAAGTGCACCGATACCACATTTCTCCATCTTTCCCGGTGTCTTCGCAACAGAAACAGGTTTCTTTGCCGATCTCTGTCAAACATAGCTCACTTTCTGATTCGTCTTCACAAATGATTTTTCTCATCAATTGAAGTGTCGGAGTCAGATTCAAAAAGTTTCCTGATCATTTTCTTTTGCTCCACTTTTTGTGTTTTTCTTTCAGGAACAGCAGGCTTTTTCTTTTCTCCTTTAAATTCTTTTTTTACTCGCTTAGTTCTTTAGTTCTTTTCTTCTTTCCTTTTTAGTTTTTCCTTGATCTTGGTTTCTTTTTCTTCTCGCTTTTTTTTTTTCTCGAAGCAGGATTTTCATCGGTGTTGAAGTCAAGATATGAGAATGTTGCTTTTGTATCGCTCCTTTTCTTGGCTTATCAGCCCAATTACTGCATCCAGGTAGAGGAGAAATCTCTTGTATAGACACATTAATTTGTGTGTTAGGCTGAATATGAACTTCATCACGTAGGACAGAGGATTCTAAGTTTTGTTTAGTCGTGACCTCGTATCGGCCTACTTTTACGATGTCTTCATTTGCAGTAGCTTTCAAGGAAACGTCCACACAAACAGCCGTTAAGTCTTGATTCTTCTGGAGGATGTCCTCTACCAAAAAATCCTCATCTGTGAAAACTCCTGGATTAAGAGGATGGATCCCAGTGTTTTTGAACCCACTTGTTGCCTTTGCAATCGTAGCAACTGGTGAATATGCCTTATTGAATATCTCTGCTACATCGTAAGGGGTTATTTTTACTAAATTCCTGGATTTCGTGAACAAATCACATTCCCTTTTGTAAGCAGCCTTCAAAGGCGAGTAAAATACTAGATCCAGAGGCTGAAGTCTATGTGATGTATGGGGCGATAGTGACACCATAACAATCCCTTTCTCCCTACAAATATCATATGCTTCAGCTGAGCAATGAGTGGAATGATTGTCCAGAATAAGAAGCATTTCGGTGTCATTACTAGCATGAGTAAACTGAGCAAAGTCTTTTAACCAAACAACGAACAGTTCTTCATTGATCCAGCCTGTCTTAGAGCATGAGTAAACTGATCCAGGTGGCCCATTTTTTTCTAGGAGTGGGGACATACGAGCTCGAGGAAATATGAACATTGGTGGAGCATAAAGCCCTCCCGAACTCATTGCACACACAACTGTGATGTTTTTTCCCCTTTCCCAACTTGTTATAGAACCCATACGCTTTTGGCCGTGTTCTACCAGTATTAGACCAGGGTCCTCCACAGTGGTGATCTCTGTTTCATCTACGTTCCAATAATTGGTATCTTTATATTTGTATTTATCCATAGCCTGTTAAATTTTGGAAAAAAACGATTTACTTCCTCTTTATTAAACCCAATGGCTCTTCCGATGCTTGTGGCTTCAGGTTTGCGCACACTAATTTTGTTTCTGTCCATGAATCCTTACATCCAATCCAAGCCGGCCATTTTTGTTTCATTATCAAATCTATGGCTTAATAGGTTTCTTTCTGCATATTCAAATGCAATTTTTCTTAACTTCAGTGCAGGGATGCCGTAAAAAATCTTTGATAAAGTTTTTACATGGTCAGCTAGAGCTGCTTCGTGAACAGGATGGAAGACACACTTCTTGCCTAAGCTTGAATCGGAATCAATCCCACTCTTCGTTCGTTCTTGCAACGTGCTGAATGGTATGTTGAATTGATCAGCAGACTTTCGAATGGATAATCTTCTAGAAATGGCTGTCTTTGCTTTCTTTAAGTCCTCTGCAGTCCATGCAGCTTTATCTGTTTTCCTTATGTATTTTCTGGGCATCTGAAACATAGAAAAAAAATGAGTACTAATGGGGTAATGCCGGTCATGACTGCCATTACCCCTAGCGCGGTGACCACCATTACCCCAACCGCATGGTTATTATTTAACGACTAAAAATCAGAATATCAGAACTTAAACCTTAATAAAATGGTACATGATACAACAATATGACTTACCTTGTTATTGCGAGATAAGTCTCGTTCCGTGAAATGTAAACAGAAAGAGCTGATAGTGGATTAAACTATTGTCTGTCTTATAAGGTGAAACGTCAAAACAGTCTTTCTTACACAACAGACAAACTAAGGCTGGCAAGATGCCGAGCACTCTAGTAGTATTTCCATAAACTGTCTCGAGATGGCAGCACCCATCGGTGTGAATCTGCGTTATCCACTTTACGAGAAATCATAGTGACCGCCGTTACCCGCTGACCGCCATTACCCCAGTCTCCCCTACTATTTGTGTCCAGATTTTTAAAAGGGTGTATGTTGTTAAAAAATGCTGAAAATTTTTCTCCAGCATACAAATAGCAGGCAAAACTATAAAATCTTAAAAAACGAAAATATTTAAAGTATTATTTTCTTTTTCCCTGAAAAGACTATGTCAATATAAAAGAACAGAAATTAATTTTAAAAACTTTTCCACAAAATAAGTTTTTCAAAAAAAGTAAAAAACTCCATTTAACAAAAAATGAGCAAAAATAAAATCAAATAATCTACCAAGCGTGAAACTACCACAAATCAGTATCGATAAATAAATGAAACCCAAAACGAACAGAAATTACAATAAATAATCGATTCAAGCTCAAAACAAGCAGAAATTAAGATAAGTTGGGCGCAAAACCCCTGAGCCTTCCCAAGGCCAGGAGAAAATTTCCACTTTACTGAAAAATTACAAATGAATGTGCATTGTCAGTTTAATATACATATACTGATATTTAGTCATCAAAATTGTTAATATTATTTGATTTATTAAAGTTATAAAAGTAAAAACATCCACATTTTTTTCAGTAAAAAAAAAGTGTTTTAATTAATCTATGAAAATAGTAAACTTCGTTTTTCTTAGAACAACAGTCATACATATGTGTTTATTAGTTTTGTTTTCAGGGGAGGTCGCACCAAAACTGCGGTTGTGTCGTTAAGCATTTGGAACCGGCTCATTTGAAGGGAAAATTCAAGTTCTAGTCATTTTTAAGTAAGAAAAGAGTGCGTCACAAATAAGTGCCAATTTAAGCTACTGTGATAAGGGCCGTATCCAAGATTTTGTCTCGGGGGGAACGAGGAGGGGATTACAAAAGGATTTTCGGTTGTGCATTATATCCAACACACGAAAGAAGTCACGTTTGGTTAATGATAATGAAATAAAATAGGATGAATATATAATAGTTTATAAACAAATTTGGGCTATATATTTGAACATTAGTAGGGGTGGGGGTGGGGTAAAGCATAGCATATATTAAATACGTAACCTAACTTAACCTAGCTACCTCCCCCCCTATATCACAAAAAACAACATTTTAAATATTGTAAACTCAATGAGAAACCGCGCTTTGCAATCAATTTATCTCTTGTAAATATCCGTTTGACGGGTGTCCATTAGTATTTCTTTGTACAGTCTATAGTGCTGTGTTGGATATAATGCACCAGTGCCAGTTTTTTTTTTCGGGGAGTTTTACAAAAAAAATACTTTATAAACGCATCAAAATTTTGTATTGTACAAAAATGAGTATTACAAACATTTCTGGGGGGGGGGGGAGTTCAAATCCCTGAACCCCCCCCCCTGGATACGGCCTTGAATGTGAGCCATGAAAAAGGAGATTATTTTGTCCCGGACATACTTAAAATATTTTTAAACCACAATTCATAAACAGCCAATTGATTTTGAACTAATACCCTTGCATGCCCGGTTGCCAGGGGCGGATCCAGGGTTTTTTTTAGGGGGGGGGGCAAAATAGGTTGATCAAAAAAATAAATTTAGGGGGGGGCGCAAAATAGGTTGATGCAGTAAACTTGCGTTAGGAGCAAGTTTGATTAACGCAAACTTGAATTAATTAAGTAAATTACACTATTTTAGACTACGCTAGGGAGGGGGGGGCACCCCCCTCACCCCCCCCCTCTGGATCCGCCACTGGCGGTTGCCATACACTTTCGCACGGTTGCCGTGTATCTCTTCACATGTTTGCATTCCGACAGGTAAGTACAAAGCAATTTATAGGACCGCTGCGCTGCGCAAATGCAACAATAGTTTTTTTTTTTTTTACCAAAAATAGGACCCGAAAGTCCCCCGCAGATATGTATGTTTTTCTATAGTTCACCTGCTGTTCTAGTTTTCACCTCCCCCCCCCCATTAAATAAATTCATGTACACGTGCCTGCTTGTACTGCTCCAGTGAAACTAATATCCCCATTGTCATAGTCAGCTGGTGCAACATAGTGATTTCTCTTTCTCCCAGCCAGCTATGTACGCAGGAATTTATTTAAGGGGGGGGGCTAATTAAAATAAAAATAGGCAAATATGATAAATACAAAAGTAGGAGAAACTTTATAAAACTTGAGATTCTAGGGGAGACATGGGTCTGATGTGGATCCTAAAATCAGGTTATGGTCCTAGACAGACACCTTCACTTCAGGTCTGTATACAAAATAAAAATACGGCACACAAATCAAGCAAAATCAAAGGTCGTACCAAATAAAGCAAATTCAAATCCTAATACGAAGTCCTTTAGTATTCTACTGTAAAAAAAGAAGTCACAAATGTTAGTTTTTTTTAATTCCATAATTATAGAGAAATTTTGAAACTCAGTTTATCTGCGCTGGTTTTGTATTTTGCATTGACTTCGAAGCAATCATTTTTGTTCGCTTTAAGTTTCAAGTTTGCTCTTTACTTTCAAAAAAATAACCTTGATTTTAAACAGAAATCTGAAAATGCAACAACTATAATTTGCGTAGTGTAAGCAGGAATGGCACAAACAGCACATTTGTAGTATCTTTTTCCAAAGTATTGAGTTATGAGCAGATCTAAATAAAGCAGTATTTTCCCAATAAACTTAGTGGATTTTGAAGAATAAAAAAAATCCACAAATTTAACAATTTTTTACCTGTTTTTATGCTACTTTGTCCGTCCAGTACCACACGTGAAAAATTCTAAGTCGAGGGGGTGATTTCAATTCTAAGGCGAGGGGGTGAAACGAGGGAGATTTTCAGCCAGTGGTTATTATGTGGTTGTTCTTGGTTAATTTAATCATATTTTCTCCTTTTTTTTTGTCGAACGTCATGTATAGCCCGTGCGGTCTCAGAACGTATTTACAAAAAAATACGTACCCGAGGTGGTGCTTGCCAAGCGTGGCGGAAGTGTGCCAAGCATGGCGGAAACTATGCCAAGCGTGGCGAAAACTGTGCCAAACTAGGCGCAGCCATGTGACATACGTGTCCTTCTGAGATATACACCAAGTGGCTGAAAATGGACATCCCATCGTTCTGAACACAGTAGCTTTTTGGCTTGCAGCATTTTTTATTTTGGTAAGGTAGTAAGTTTCAGACACTGGTGGCAATCCTGCACGTAAGCTCTAAGGTTATGGACTGAAATTACGCAAACAAAAATTCAGTCGAGCTATTGAGATTAAGCTTTAAGATCAGAGGGCTCAACTCCTCTCTACCACTTGCTTGCTACAACAAAGCGGCGAAGCCGCTTGCTACAACACACCTCTTACCGTGGCGCGCGCCACCTAATGTACACTTGTCTTGAAAGTGGGCGGCCTTGGGTAAGATCAAGTTTTACGGTAGTCTTGGACTGTAATTACAAAAACAAAAAATTAAGCTATTACAGTGAAAAGCATTTACTCTACACCACCCATGAAGCTGTCAGTAGCCAAAGGGTACAGTAAAATAAACTAGAGCAATTTATCTGAATCCACGAAGTAGAATTATCAATCAAAGTATAATACATACCTATGTCTTTTGGAATATCTTCAAGCGATTCTGGATTGTGCTGGTGTTGCTTAATATTGTTTATTGATTGTTCCAGTCTATCACTCTTGGATACAAAGGTTTTTGATGTGTCTTTTGCACAAGTTGGTAATGTTTTACTCCTTGGTCGAATGCTTAAATCCAGGGGTTCTGATAATGTTGGCTCACAGCTCTTTGCACGCCATTCTACATTCTCTACTTTTATTTCCTTATCACTGGTGGCAGTTGATACGGCAGAACTAGAATTGATGACTTTCTCTTTGTTCCCCGAATTTTGACTCGTTTCGACAGAGGCAGTAATTGGAGTGACTTGTAAAGGACTTAGATCAATATTTGCTTTTTCACTTTTTATCATAGCACTTAGGGTTATCTTTGTTTCTAGATTTATTTCTTTGACTGGGGACTTGGAGCGTTTTTTCTTTTTTGGTTTCATGTCTAAAGTTGATGCGGGTCTTTTTTCCGCAGTTTGTTCGTTATGGCATCCGTAAAACTTTGGATCAAGTGCTGAGGAGCTACGCATTTCAATTTTGGTATCAGTTGGCGGAACGGGAGATGAATATGCTAAACCTGGCGGACCAAAACCATGAGAAAATCCCAAATCGCTGATCCGAGGATGGTCAAATACAGCCATATCAAATGGGTAACGCGTCAGATCCTCTGCTGAATGTGAAATTTGACGGACTGTATTGTAAACAACCTGAGTTGCACCCGGACATGGAAGGAACTGGGGAACGACTTGATCTGTAAATGAAAGATAATTAATACGAGCGAAGGGGGAAACCATTAATGCGTGGAAAAATCCCACCTGTCACAAATAGGGGCACGTGGCTAAGCTAAAATATGCTTCTGGTAAAATGGGATTCCCGGATAAATGTATTCATACAACCTCAACCTATTCACATGGATTGCTTATTATGATAACGCTATAATGTATCACCTACAAAAATATGAATGGGAAAAAATGTATATCTAACTTAATTTAATTCCAACAGCTTTAGGGAAAGTGTTCCACCCCTACCCCCCAAAATAAAAAGAAAACATATATAAAAAGACCGAATTTTTATCATACAATAAGTAGCAAAAATAAAATTTCCTTCTTGTGTCCCTCTAATCCCTGGTGATACCAATGCTTAAAAAAAAAATAGTTTTTCTCAAAATATTGTGAATTTTTGCATTTTTCTCAAAATATAGTATCAGTCTTTATATGGAGGAGGGTAAGATTTCCAGTCTCCCCCTCTTACCGGTGGATACCTATTGTAAATACACTACATGGACCAGAACATAACTTACATTTTACTGAAACAAAAATATATTATAAATACTTTCACTTTTCTTACTTTAATAAATAAAAAAAAATATGTTAAAACTGTAAGGAATAAATATCAGTATATGTATATTAAATTGCCAATCCACGGTCGTTGGTTTTTTGTTTTCAGTAAAATTCAAATTATGTTCTGGTCTTGAGAGGACATGGGGGTTGTACTCGTGTTAATTTTGGCTCGTTTTGAGTTTGACTCGATTGTTTATTGTAATTTCTGTTTGTTTTCTGTTTCGTTTATTTATCGATGGTGATTTATTGCGGTAGTTTTACGCTTGGAAGGCTATTTGACTTTATGGTGCTCTATTATTTGACTATGGTACTTTGACTTTATTTGACATTATGGTGACTTTATGGTACTCTAGTATTTGACTATAGTACTTGAACTTTATTTGACATTATGGTGACTTTATGGTACTCTATTATTTGACTATGGTACTTTGACTTTATTTGACATTATGGTGACTTCATGGTACTCTATTATTTAACTATGGTACTTGGACTTTATTTGACATTATGGTGACTTTATGGTACTAAACGCACTCTTTTATATAGTGCTAGTTTGGTTGATGTTAATGAAATAAAATAAAATAGGATGAATATATAACAGTTTAGAAACAAATTTGGGCTATATATTTGAACATTAGGGGGGGGGGGGTAAAGCATTGTATATATTAAATACGTAGCCTAACCTAACCTAGGTACCTTCCCCCCTAAACCCCAAAAAAACAACAGTTTAAATATAGTTCTTGCCTATGTTAATATCCCACAAAGCAGCGTAAACTGTTTTTCATCACGCGTCTCGGTCTATTTCGTGACTGGTTTGCATTGCAAACCAGTCACCATAGGAGTACCATTATCGGTTCCCTAATACCCAAACAAAAATCAAATAAAGCTGTTGTTATAATTCAGGCTATTGGGCACTCTTTCGAGATGGATTTGGAATAGAAAAAATAAAATAAATAAGATATACCCCACTGAAGTTTACTATTATTTAAAGTTAGCAATTGAAATAACAAAAAATTGAATCAAGACGAGATTCAATTTTTTTCACTCGGTTTTCTACTATAACACTAAGAAACGGAAAGTTTACATATAAAAACTCTTAGTTCTCTGGCTTAAAATGTTAGAAACAAAAGTTTAAATTTAAATTCAGAATTTTTTTAATTTGACAGAGAACACCAGATAAGGCTAAGAAACGGAAAGTTTACATGTAAAAACTCTTCGTTCTCTGGCTTGAAATTTTTGAAATAAGAAAATTTTAAATTTGAATTAAGACATTTTTAAATTTGACAGAACACCAGAAAAAATGGGGTTAATTCGCTTTCATTTCTGACATCGCTTAAGGAATGATGTGTTTGACTTATGGAAATATGGGGCAAAACCTCTGAAATCTATGAGCAAAATTAAAAGAATTCCATAATTGACAAAAGGACAAGGCGAACACACTAGATGATTCGGTACTTGTCAATTATTCAATAACCACTCGAGAATTTGTGATGCGAACACGTGACAAAAACTAGTTAAGCAACTTTTTTAACCAGACAATGGCTACCTTTGCAAAATCCATTATAGCTATAGTTTAACTAAACATTTAGTTTTTATTTTGGTTAAGTTAGGTTAAGTATTTAATATAATGCGCTCTGGGCGGACCCCTTCCATAATTCTTTGTGGTTGTTTTCATAATTTTGTTACTAAACTATTGTATTTTCGTCACATTTTGTTTAAGTTCATTAGCATTCACCAAACTTCACTTCTCGAGTGGTTATTGTATAATTGACATTTACCGATGATTCCTTTTTATGCTCATTCAAAATATACTAATAAATTCACTGGCAAATGCACCCTCCCCCTCCTGATTGTCCCATATACAGCGCTAATAATGTACTTCCCCATTACAGCCATCAAGTCATACACTATAGGTTCCTTCACATTGAATTTTGGCTTTCCGTTCTCCCCTTCACACTGAACTCCGTAAGCCTTCCGTAAGGCTCATAACCCTTCGTAAGACCTTAAGTTAACGTATCCGTAAGTCAAAACGCAATGCTAGAGCTCTGACGGAAGAAGTTCAAAATATTTCAACTTCTTACGTTTACGTCTCTATGGTATACGTTTTAGCAAAATGGAACTTAGATGAAAAAATATTTGAGTTTGTAGAAGCTAGAGAATGTTATATAGCTCAAAGGACCCTGTTTTCAAGGACAAGCAATTTAAACTAAATTCTTTGGAAAGTCTGAGCCAATTTTTTCATCAGCAGGGAAGAAATTCGTAAGTATAGACTGTCTTGATTTGTAGGCCTAGGCTAGGATAGGCTATACTTTGATAAATATTGCTAGGTTTTTTAATTCTATTTGGGTTTGAGGTTAAAATAAAGCCTGTTGTGGTACGGTTAATCACTTAAAATGATATTTAGGAGATTAGTTTTGTAACTTTAACTCAGGATTTAAAATGTTCTTTATGAGGTTGAAGCAAGAATAAATTTAGATTAGGATATAACCTACTTTGGCACACTTAAATATATACCTTGATCTAGTTTCATAACATCCTCTTAAATGAAAAGGATTTATGATCATTGAGAAAAATTGAGAAGTTAATTTCTTTGGCAATGTAGAAGTTTTATATAGGCTATCTTAAGGATATATCCAGGACCTTTATTAGGGAAGATAAGGTGCACTTTCAGAAACACAAGTGTGATACAGGAAAAGAGCATAAAATAAGGAATCTAATGGTATTTTTTTAAGTTTATGAAGCCATTTCAAACAGTTCGTGGTAACGAACTGTAAGTGAGGAGCGACCCGGCTCAATGATAACCGAAACTCTAAAAAACAGGATTTTGATATCAATAGATACATCAAATTAATCAGATTTTAATTCTGATTTCAATTATATAAGTTAAATTAATTTTAATCCTGTCTATCAAAAGTTATGTGCCTTAGAATATTTGGTAGATTTTCGAAAAAATGGGGAAAGACCCCCTAAAAGATATTTAACCTTAATGAAAATCACACCATCATATTAGTATAGTCCTTCTATTGAACTCTGCCACTTTATGTTCCTTCCGGTTTTTTCTGGTAGGTAAAGATTTCTACAGGTCATTACACCTTTCAAAGAGACGGGTTTTCTATTGTGACATCGATTTTTTGGAAGTCAAACTCATGGATACATGTTTTTTTTTTTTTTTTTTTTAGCGGTATTTTTTCAATGAAGTCCATAGCACTTTGCAGAAACCCGTGAATGTAGGACTGAAAGTCCAATTAATAATCAAGTTAGTGTGACCGCCATTTTTGATCTGGTTAAGTGGGTATAATCTGGTTTGGTTTGTTATTGCGAGAGGATTACTCAATTTACATCTTAGTGTTAACTGAGCAATGACCAAAGGAACATTTGAAGGTGGAGAAAAAAAGGGGTAATTAGCGATTGGATAATTTTAACAAGAAATGACCGAAAAGTGTTTTGGTTTGCACAGTGTTGTCAATTTTAAATAGTTTAGAAATAAAAAAAATTAACAAGAAATGGTTGAAAAGTATTTTGAGAGAGTTGAGTTGCACGAGGGTTCAGTTACATGCGGATTCAGTTACACGGGGATTAGTTAAATGGGGTCGAGTAGCACGGAGGTTCAGTTGTACAGGGTTTCGGTTATACAGGGGTTCAGTTACATGGGGGGTTCAGTTGCACGGGGGATGAGTTAAATGGGGATTGAGTTCCACGAGAGTAGTACTTTGTCGTGGTTTAGCTTGTCACAGTTTTAAAAGAGCTTTAAGGGGATTGAGAGACTCAGTTGCCGGATTCCGTGTGGTTTTTCTTTATTACAGTTTTTATAAAAAACAGTATTTTCTATAAATTAATTTAAGTTTGTTAAACTTAAGATGGTTAATAAATCGTAAAAGGTAATTTAAGTATGAGGAATGGGATGCTATAATTAGAATGATTTTAAGTTGAAAAATTGTGACGTAAAAATAACTCAGTTATTTGCTTGCGTGTATAGGAATTTCCATGTTATTTGCTTGCTTGTATTTTGTGTTAAAATAAGTAGTTTTTGTATCTTTTAAAAGAGCTTTAAGGGGTTTGAGAGACTCAGTTGCCTAATTCCGTGTGATTTTTCTTTACTTGATGGTTATTAAAAACGAAATTTTTGTGTTAAATTAGTAGTTTTTGTATCTTTTAAAAGAGCTTTAAGGGGTTTGAGAGATGTACTGTATAATACACAAGTGATGTTTTGGAGCGTATTGTCAATTTAACGAGAAATGACCGAAAAGTGTTTTGAGGGGGATGGGTTGCATGGAGGGTTGAGTTGCATGAGAGTTCAGTTAAAGGGGGTACAGTTACACGGGGGTTTCGGTTATACAGGGGTTCAGTTACAAGGGGGTTCAGTTGCACGAGGGTTGAGTTAAATGGGGATTGAGTTCCACGAGAGTAGTGCTTTGTCGTGGTTTAGCTTGTCACAGTTTTAAAAGAGCTTTACGGGGATTGAGAGACTCAGTTGCCGGATTCCGTTTGGTTTTTCTTTATTCCAGTTTTTCTAAAAACCAGTATTGTCTATAACTTAATTTACGTTGGTTAAACTTCCGATGGTTAAGAAAGCGTAATAGGTAATTAAAGTATGAGGAATGGGGTGTTATAATTAGAATGATTTTAAGTTGAAAAATTGTGACGTAAAAATAACTCAGTTATTTGCTTGCGTGTAAAGGAATTCCCATGTTATTTGCTTGCTTGTATTTTGTGTTAAAATAAGTAGTTTTTGTATCTTTTAAAAGAGCTTTAAGGGGTTTGAGAGACTCAGTTGCCTAATTCCGTGTGATTTTTCTTTACTTGATGGTCATTAAAAACGAAATTTTTGTGTTAAATCAGTAGTTTTTGTATCTTTTAAAAGAGCTTTAAGGGGTTTGAGAGATGTACTGTATAATACACAAGTGATGTTTTGGAGCGTATTGTCAATTTAACGAGAAATGACTGAAAAGTGTTTTGAGGGAGATGGGTTGCATGGAGGGTTGAGTTGCATGAGAGTTCAGTTAAAGGGGGTACAGTTACACAGGGGTTTCGGTTATACAGGGGTTCAGTTACACGGGGGTTCAGTTGCACGGGGGGTTGAGTTAAATGGGGATTGAGTTCCACGAGAGTAGTGCTTTGTCGTGGTTTAGCTTGTCACAGTTTTAAAAGAGCTTTACGGGGATTGAGAGACTCAGTTGCCGTATTCCGTGTGGTTTTTCTTTATTCCAGTTTTTCTAAAAACCAGTATTGTCTATAACTTAATTTACGTTGGTTAAACTTCCGATGGTTAAGAAAGCGTAACAGGTAATTAAAGTATGAGGAATGGGATGCTATAATTAGAATGATTTTAAGTTGAAAAATTGTGACTTAAAAATAACTCAGTTATTTGCTTGCGTGTATAGGAATTCCAATGTTATTTGCTTGCTTGTATTTTGTGTTAAAATAAGTAGTTTTTATATCTTTTAAAAGAGCTTTAAGGGGTTTGAGAGACTCAGTTGCCTAATTCCGTGTGATTTTTCTTTACTTGATGGTCATTAAAAACGAATTTTTTTGTATCTTTTAAAAGAGCTTTAAGGGGTTTGAGAGACTCAGTTGCCTAATTCTGTGTGATTTTTCTTTACTTGATAGTCATTAAAAACGAAATTTTTGTGTTAAATCAGTAGTTTTTGTATCTTTTAAAAGATCTTTAAGGGGTTTGAGAGATGTACTGTATAATACACAAGTGATGTTTTGGAGCGTATTGTCAATTTAACGAGAATTGACTGAAACGTGTTTTGCGGGGGATGGGTTGCATGGAGGGTTGAGTTGCATGAGAGTTCAGTTAAAGGAGGTACAGTTACCCGAGGGTTTCGGTTATACCGGGGTTCAGTTGCACGGGGGTTGAGTTAAATGGGGATTGAGTTCCACGAGAGTAGTGCTTTGTCGTGGCTTAGCTTGTCACAGTTTTAAAAGAGCTTTACGGGAATTGAGAGACTCAGTTGCCGGATTCCGTGTGGTTTCTCTTTACTTGGTGGTCATTAAAAACGAAATTTTTGTGTTAAATCAACAGTTTTTGTATCTTTTAAAAGAGCTTTACGGGGATTGAGAGACTCAGTTTTACCTTGTCACAGTTACATTTTCTTGATTTTTCAAAGTTCATTTTGAATTTCTTTCGTTGAAATGCAAGAGTTGGAATATTTCAGTAGTGTTTGGTTGTGGTTTACCTTGTCACAGTTACATTTTCTTGATTTTTCAAAGTTCATTTTGAATTTCTTTCGTTGAAATGCAAGAGTTGGAATATTTCAGTAGTGTTTGGTTGTGGTTTACCTTGTCACAGTTAAATTTTCTTGATTTTTAAAAGTTAATTTTTAATTTATTTATATTAAATGCAATATTTGGAATATTTCAGTAGTTTTTTTTTTTGGATGTGCATGTCACTTGTTATGTGTATTTATTTTTCTTTTTTCATGTTGTATTTCTTACTATTAATATATATATGTTTACTCTATCAGTCGATGTTGGTTTTGGTTTAAATTGTCACAGTTACATTTTCTTGATTCTTCAAAGTTCATTTTGAATTTCTTCCCTTGAAATTCAAGAGTTGTAATTTGTCAGTGGTGTTTGGTCGTGGTTTAACTTGTCACAGTTACATTTTTTTGATTTTTAAAAGTTTATTTCGAATTTGTTTAGTTGTAATGCAAGATATGGTTTGTTTAAGTATTGTTTGGTCAAGGGTTTAAATGTCACATTTAAAATGTATTGTTTTTTCAAAGATCATTTTGAATTTCTTTCGTTGAAATGCAAGAGTTGGACTATTTCACGCGTGGGTGGTATTTTTCAAAGTTCATTTTGAATTTCTTTCGTTGAAATGCAAGAGTTGGAATATTTCAGTAGTGTTTGGTTGTGGTTTACCTTGACAAAGTTACATTTTCTTGATTTTTCAAAATTCTTTTTGAATTTCTTTCGTTGAAATGCTAGAGTTAAAATATTTCAGTAGTGTTTGGTTGTTATTTACCTTGACACAGGTACTTTTTCTTGATTTTTCAAAGTTCATTTTGAATTTCTTTCGCTGAAATGCATGAGTTGGAATATATCAGTAGTGTTTGGCTGTGGTTTACCTTGTCACGGTTACATTTTCTTGATTTTACACAGTTCATTTTGAATTTCTTTTTTTGAAATGCAATAGTTGGAATATTTCAGTAGTGTTTGCTTGTGGTTTACCTTGTCACAGTTACATTTTCTTGATTTTTCAAAGTTCATTTTGAATCATTCAAGAAACGTGATTAAACACGTTTTTAAACTACATGCTATTTGCATGCCTTTCCTTGGCACCTTTCCAAATGAGCGGGGATTCCCCGCTGGTTCCTATACATTGCAAAAAGTGAGCAGTACGAAAACTCCACGTTTTCAACCAGACTGGTTTTTTAGACAACACACCCACAGAGATGACACACACACATAGAGATGAGACACGCACAGACACGACACACAAACAGAGTCATAGTGAGAGAGATATCCAAAAAGCTAGGTTGATCTAGGTTCACTTAGAGTGGCGCGCAACTCTAAGTGAACCTAGATCAACCTAGCTTTTTGGATATCTCTCTCACTATGACTCTGTTTGTGTGTCGTGTCTGTGCGTGTCTCGTCTCTATGTGTGTGTGTCATCTCTGTGGGTGTGTTGTCTAAAAACCAGTCTGGTTGAAAACGGGGAGTTTTCGTACTGCTCACTTTTTTGCAATGTGTAGGAACCAGCGGGGAATCCCCGCTCGTTTGGAAAGGTGCTAAGGAAAGGCATGCAAATAGCATGTAGTTTAAAAACGTGTTTAATCACGTTTCTTGAATGATTCAAAAGGAACTTTGAAAAATCAAGAAAATGTAACTGTGACAAGGTAAACCACAAGCAAACACTACTGAAATATTCCAACTCTTGCATTTCAACGAAAGAAATTCAAAATGAACTTTGAAAAATCAAGAAAATGTAACTGTGACAAGGTAAACCACAACCAAACACTACTGAAATATTCCAACTCTTGCATTTCAACGAAAGAAATTCAAAATGAACTTTGAAAAATCAAGAAAATGTAACTGTGACAAGGTAAACCACAAGCAAACACTACTGAAATAGTCCAAAACTATCATTACAAATACAGAAATTCAAACAGAACTAAGACTAATCAAGAAAATGTAACTTAGAAAAGGTACACCACGACCACACACCACAGAAATAGTCCAACAAGTGATAGAAATCTACTGAAAGTCACTGAGAACTTTGAAAAATCAAGAAAAAGGAGCTTTCACAAGGTACACCATAACCAAACAAAATTGAAATATTTAGACTCCTGAATTTCAGTGAAAGAAATTCAAAATGAACTGTGAATAATCAAGAAAATGTAACTTTGACAATGTAAATTACAACCAAACAATACTGAAATATTCCAACTCTTGATTTTCAGAGAAATAAATTCAAAATGAACTTTTAAAAAACAATAAAATTTAAATGTGAAAAGTTAAAAAACAAAAAAACACAAATGAAATATTAAAAATATTTAATTTCAACTAAATAAATTCTAATTGAAAATTGAAAAATCAAGAAAATATAACTGTGACAAGGTAAACCACAACCAAACACTAATGAAATATTCCAAATCTTGCATTTCAACGAAAGAAATTCAAAATGAACTTTGAAAAATCAAGAAAATGAAACTGTGACAAGGGAAACCACAACCAAACACTACTGAAATATTCCAACTCTTGCATTTCAACGAAAGAAATTCAAAATGAACTTTGAAAAATCAAGAAAATGTAACTGTGACAAGGTAAACCACAACCAAACACTACTGAAATATTCCAACTCTTGCATTTCAACGAAAGAAATTCAAAATGAACTTTGAAAAATCAAGAAAATGTAACTGTGACAAGGTAAACCACAACCAAACACTACTGAAATATTCCAACTCTTGCATTTAAACGAAAGAAATTCAAAATGAACTTTGAAAAATAAATAAAATTTAACTGTGACAATGTAAAAAACAAACAGAAACTTATTAACTAATAAAACTACATCATTTAAAAGAAATAAAATAAAAATTCACTTTTAAAAAATCAATAAAATTTAAATGTGACACTTTAAACAATAACCAAACAATACTGAAATATTCCAACTCTTCCATTTCAACGAAAGAAATTCAAAATGAACTTTGAAAAATCAAGAAAATTTAACTGTGACAAGGTAAACCACAACCAAACACTTCTTAAATATTCCAACTCTTGCATTTCAACGAAAGAAATTCAAAATGAACTTTGAAAAATCAAGAAAATGTAACTGTGACACTGAAATATTCCAACTCTTGCTTTTCAACGAAAGAAATTCAAAATGAACTTTGAAAAATCAAGAAAATGTAACTTTGACAAGGTAAACCACAACCAAACACTACTGAAATATTCCAACTCTTACATTTCAGCGAAAGAAATTTAAAATGAACTTTGAAAAATCAAGAAAATGTAACTGTGACAAGGTAAACCACAACCAAACACTACTGAAATATTCCAACTCTTGCATTTAAGCGAAAGAAATTCAAAATGAACTTTGAAAAATCAAGAAAATGTAACTGTGACAAGGTAAACCACAAGCAAACACTACTGAAATATTCCAACTCTTGCATTTCAACGAAAGAAATTCAAAATGAACTTTGAAAAATCAAGAAAATGTAACTGTGACAAGGTAAACCACAACCAAACACTACTGAAATATTCCAACTCTTGCATTTCAGCGAAAGAAATTCAAAATGAACTTTGAAAAATCAAGAAAATGTAACTGTGACAAGGTAAACCACAACCAAACACTACTGAAATATTCCAACTCTTGCATTTCAACGAAAGAAATTCAAAATGAACTTTGAAAAATCAAGAAAATGTAACTCTGACAAGGTAAACCACAACCAAACACTACTGAAATATTCCAACTCTTGCATTTCAGCGAATCAAATTCAAAATGAACTTTGAAAAAGCAAGAAAATGTAACTGTGACAAGGTAAACCACAACCAAACACTACTGAAATATTCCAACTCTTGGATTTCAACGAAAGAAATTAAAAATGAACTTTGAAAAATCAAGAAAATGTAACTGTGCCAAGGTAAAACTGAGTCTCTCAATCCCCGTAAAGCTCTTTTAAAAGATACAAAAACTATTTATTTAACACAAAAATTTAGTTTTTAATGACCACCAAGTAAAGAAAAACCACACGGAATCCGGCAACTGAGTCTCTCAATCCCTGTAAAGCTCTTTTAAAACTGTGACAAGCTAAACCACGACAAAGCACTACTCTCGTGGAACTCAATCCCCATTTAACTCAACCCCCGTGCAACTGAACCCCCCGTGTAACTGAACCCCTGGCTAACCGAAACCCTGTACAACTGAACCTCCGTGCTACTCGACCCCATTTAACTAATCCCCGTGTAACTGAATCCGCATGTAACTGAACCCTCGTGCAACTCAAGTCCCTCAAAACACTTTTCAACCATTTCTTGTTAATTTTTTTTATTTCTAAACTATTTAAAATTGACAGCACTGTGCAAACCAAAACACTTTTCGGTCATTTCTTGTTAAAATTATCCAATCGCTAATTACCCCTTTTTTTTCCACCTTCAAATGTTCCTTTAGTCATTGCTCAGTTAACACTAAGATGTAAATTGAGTAATCCTCTCGCAATAACAAACCACACCAGATTATACCCACTTAACCAGATCAAAAATTGAGTCCACACAAAGTTTATTATTAATTGGAATTACATTCCTAAATTCACGGTTTTCTGAAAAGTGCTATTGACTTCATTTCAAAAATACCAGTTTAAAAAAAAAAAAATAAATAAACATGTATCCATGAGTTTGACCTCCAAAAAATCGATGTCACAATAGAAAACCCGTCTCTTTGAAAGGTGTAATGACCTGTAGAAATCTTTACCTACCAGAAAAACCGGAAGGAACATAAAGTGGCAGAATTCAATAGAAGGACTATACTCATATTCAGCGTATCAGAGAACCCTACTGTAGAGGTTTCAAGCTCCTATCTGCAAAAATGTGGAAATTTGTATTTTTTGCCAGAAGAAAAATCACGGATGCGTGTTTATTTGTTTGTTTGTTTGGTTTTTTTTTGTTTTTTTTCCCAGGGGTGATCGTATCGACCCAGTGGTCTTAGAATATCGTGTGAGGGCTTTGAACAGAAATTAAAAGTTCTAGTGCCCTTTTTAAGTGACTAAAAAAATTGGAGGGCAACTTGGCCCCCTCTCACGCTCATTTTTTTCCCGAAAGCACCCAATCAAAATTTTGAGATAGCCATTTTGTTCAGCATGGTCGAAAATATGATAAAAATGTCTTTTAGGATGACTTGATCCCCCAAAGTCCCCAGGGGGAGGGCTGAAAATTATGAACTTTACTCAATGTTAACATATAGTATTGGTTATTGGGAAGTATACAGACTTTTTCAGAGGAGATTTTTTCTGGTAGGTGGGGGAAGGAGAGGGTCGGGGGCTATATGGAAGGATCTTTCCATGAAGGAAGTTTTCATGGGGGAAGGGACATTGCTATGAAGGGGGCGCCGGATTTCCCAGCATTATTAAAGAAAAAGATCAGGAATTAATTAAAAAAAACAAGTTTTTCAACTGATCAACTTATTGTGATTAAGAGGTCATTTTTAAAGAACTTGAAAAAAAATTCGAACTATAGTTTAAAGAGCAGGGTATTGACTAGGGGGCGAACCCCCTAGTATACGTGTTAAAAATTTATTAATATAGAAGTTCGTTACGTAAGTTAATTCTAAGTTACGTATATTTATTACTAATAAAAACGTTCATAAATAAAATTAAACAAGTTTCGAGAAAGCCATTTAACCAAATATAATATGCAAATTTTGTATTAATTATTCGTGTACGGTGAGCCAAAATCAGAACCTGCATTAATTCAAAAACGTTCAAAAATTAAATAAAAAAAAAAAAGTTTTTTAACTGAAAGTAAGGAACGACGTTAAAACTTAAAACGAACAGAAATTATTCCGTATATGAAGGGGCTGTCCCTCCTCAACGCCTCGCTCCTTACGCTAAAGTTTGACTTTCTCACAACTCTATTTTTTTAAACAATAAAAAAACTTTAGCGTAAAGAGCGATGCGTTGAGGAGGGGACAGCCCCCTTCATATACGGACTAATTTCTGTTCGTTTTAAGTTTTAACGTCGTTCCTTACTTTCAGTTAAAAAAACTTGTTTTTTTCATTTAATTCTCCTACAAAGCTGCTGATCTGTAATGCTACCTTGCATTGTACTGCCAATCCTCATGATTGGGTTCAATACGGGCTATTGTACTGCCATTCCCCATGATTGGGTTTAAGGCTATTTGTTTTTTCTCAAAATGATAAAAGTGTACAATATTACCTAAGTTTTGATTGGAAATAAGTACAAAAATATTACAAGAATAAATGATCTGCAAAGTTTTGTTTATATCATAGGCTATATATTTTAAATCATTTTTTTACAACACCACTTTATTTACATTTCCAATATGTAAAAATTTTATTTATGGAATTCACAACAGCCAGCGTATTCACAGTAGCCTACAGCAATTTTTTTTGTGGTGTTGAAATATATTTGTATGGATTTGTTGACACAGAAAGATATATCAACTACCAAACATGAATTTAAATGAAGGATAAAACCATTTAGTACAAAGATTTGAATGACACAGTTATAATTAATTTTTGGTCATTAGATCTACGTAATGTGAGATCTTTAAGAACTAAGTCTGAAAAGAAGGAAAATGTCATAGAAAAATATGAACTTTGAAAAAAGGAAAAAAAAAGAGAATAGTAAATACAATGTCATCATTTCCCCAAACACCTGTGTGTGGATATTGTCTTCAAGTAAAAGTTGATTTTGACTAATTTTAGTTGGACCCAAAGCAACCTTAAAATTGGATACAAACACAACAAATTGTATTGTATTTTAAAGCTTCCAATCAGGACACTGAATATGCATGGTTTTTTGGTCCATGACGAACAGGTTTTAAGTGACACTCAACTTTGATAAACAAATGGAAATACAGTAGAGTCTATTGAGTATTTATGCATTGAAGTATTGTAGTAGCAAAGAAATGATAATAATTCAGTTAGTACCCTTACAAATGTTTTATAATTGGGTGTAGGCAAAGTACTTGTTTCAATAAATTTGATGTAAGGCACAATCAATTTTACTTCTTTTCTAAGTGATCCTTGACTTTCTGTGGTCCCAAAAAATTCGTTTTTTGTTGCTCCATAGAATTAATCAGGTATGGAGTTCTTGCTATTGAGGAGAAAAATTACCTAAATATATTTTACGAATAAGCTGCAATAAAAATTGGGCTATAAAATGAGTATGTTTAAAGTTTAAAACTTGAAAAATTTAGTAGTCATTGTGGTTTTTTCTAGTTATGAAAAGATGGGGGAGCTTGAGGACCTCAGAGACCACTGTGTCCACCTAAAGAAAAAAGGGAGATCTACATGTGGATTTGGTGCTAGTGTAAGCTTAAGGCCAGAAGACCAAAAGTTTGTACAAAGAATGAACTTACTTTCTGAACACAAAATTGAAAGGAACCGTAAGACAACAGGGAACATTGTTCAAGATATATCAGTGGAAATTTATTCAGAGTGTGCAGGGGGTGTCTCTAGTGAGAATCCCTTGAACTATACAACAAGTATTTTCGCCAAATCTCCTGATCAAGATGTTTTCACATGCTGCAGTTAGCAGCCTGTAACTATGATGAGGTGAATGATGCTGATTACATTACCCCTAGCGAAGAAATTCTCATTAACAATTAAACAGATATCCCAAGTTTCTAGTAGGCAACATATATATGCATCAACAAGCCAAAATCAAACTCTTAATAGAACAAAGACAGGGTCTAGAGATCAAACAGACCTGAAGGAACAGCAAGCAATTGACAAAAAAAAACAGCAATGACCAGCATGATCTGGAGTGGTACTTGCTACAATCACTGTTATCTCATCTGAATAAAGTACCAGATGACTCAAATTTAGAGTGGCAAATTTAGATTGCCATTGTGGCAAAATTGGATTGGATGGGGCAGTATTATGGCCAGGAAAAATTACGGAGAAATCAAGCGGTGACCATGTTTTGTCGTATGTATTATAACTTTGGCTACTATAAAAAGACAATAAAAATGTTTGTTAATTAAAAGTTTCCAAGTTTTTATTATTTTCTTATCTCTATATTTTTTTATTATGTATTATTTTTTCCCGCAAAATCCCTCCCCTTGAAAAATGTATACCGTAGAAATCCCCCCCCTTCGATGTATGGTTAGGTAGTGATCAATTCAATCTTATTTATTACATATGTTTAATTTGTTTGCAGTCTAGCAGTCTCATAATAGAACAAAGATTGTGTCTAGAGATCAAACAGACCTGAAGGAACAGCAAGCATGAAAAAAAAAACAAAAAAAAACAACAGCGATGAACAGCATGATCTGGAGTGGTACTTTCTACAATCACTGTTACCTCATCTGAATAAAGTACCAGATGACTCAAAGTTAGAGTGGCAGATGGAGATCATGAAGGTAGTCAAAAAGTAATTTAGTCATTCAGTGTATTTTTAGTTTTATAGACGAACTTAATAAAGCTTTTTTTTCTCTCTTTAAGGTAAGCATTAAATTATATGAAAAAATGGCTAGTAGGTCTAAAAAAAATAAATATTCCAGCAATATAAATAATTAACAATAATAACACTAGTACCAGAGTAGTAACATGATATGAGAAAATATTTTTGACATTTCTATGGCTTTGTTTTGAAATGTAGTAACTGGTTTTAGATTTTCTTTGAAAAAAAAATCTAATAGCTATAATTATGTGTCTGAATTCTATGGGAGATGGTGAAAAACAAGGTAAAGAGACGCTTTTTAACATAAAGTTATTAAAAATGTGTAAAAAGACATGCCCGTCATGAAACTGAAACTAAAGAGAAAAATGAAGAGATTTAGAGAAATAAAGAAATTTGGAAACTGCCATGCAGTGTCCTTTCCCTTTGCCAGTGTTAACTTCTAGAAGTTTAGCGTTGGACTGGGATACCCACAGGGATGAATAAAGAGCGAGCTACAGCCCATAGTAACCAAAAGTTAAAAAACGCGTTTAGAAAAAAAAACCTAGTGAAAAAATATGCCATCTGACACTGATTCAGGAATGGTAACTATTATTTTGGGTCTTCTTAAAAGTAAAAGTTAATTTCAAAAGGAAATCTATGGTGGTTTAAAAAAAGGGCTGAAGACCCTCTAAAATGGCATCAGATCAAAATGAAAAGTGTACCGTTAGAATCAGTATGGTAAAAACCTAGAATAGGGAAAAAACAGCCCCCTTCCTTGCACAACAAGGAAACCCACTTTTTTGCATGGGTAGCACTGAAAATCGACGTTGCAGTGTGAAGGGAAGATTTTCGATGTGAAGGAACATAAACGTAAGACCCGTAACATGAAACGTAACAACCTTAGGACTAAACGTAACGTAAAGTCTTACGTTTTCAATGTGAAGGAACCTTATAGCTGCTATGTTAAACCAGTTATCATCTCAATCCGGAATTCATCTCTGTAGGGCGTAATTTATCAAATATTATTTGAAATGATTTTTAAAAGTGGATAATACTGGAGGGGAATATGGTAATCTGATTAATAAAAACATCCTGCATATTATAAAACAAGGTACTTATGTGTTAGCCAGTACATATTCGAGAATTTGAATCTATAAAATCAGAAAAAAACCGGTTTATTGCTGTTTGTATACGGAGACAATGGTACAGGTGCATTATGCGGGCATCGCTATATACTGTATCAAACAAACCAGTCACAAAACCTGTCAAACTGCTATTTCATTAGCAGACAACGGGTGATTTGCTAGATAAATTGATGGCAAAGCGTGGTTTCTGAATATTTAAACTTCAGTATTTTGGGGCTGAAGGGGTGAAAAAAGGTACTTAGGTTAGGTTACGTATTTAATATATGCTATGCTTTACCCCTACCCTAATGTGCAAATATATAGCCCAAATTTTTTTCTAAACTATTATATATTCATACTATTTTATTTTATTTCATTAGCATTAACCAAACTTGACTTCTTCGCGGTGCCCGCATAATGCACCAGTACCGAGACAATTAGCTTCGGCTCAGTGGAAAACTACAGTGTAGCTATATTTTAATAAATATTTAGTTGGTATTTTGTTTAGGTTAGAATACATTTTGCCTGCAGCCCCGCTATACTTAACACGCACCCCCCCCCCCCCCTCTAATGTGTAAATATACAGCCCAAATTATATACATATCCTATCTATCTCCCAAGCGTCTCAGTTGTTTCAACCCCGTACCTGTAGATCCAAATTCTAGAGTGGGTACTTATCTCCTATAGCTACAACACTTAAGTTCTTCATCTAAGTAGAACCGGTTTCTCTGAACCTCAATATAATGAAATATATCAAAATATGATGAAAATACTTCATTATCAAAACTATGGAAACTAACCTAACCTAATCTAACCAAATTTTCATTTTAACATCCATGGTCAAACACTATCTTCTATGAATACAGATCACAGACTAAATGAATTTCATACAAGGTCAGAAAAACCGGTTCTAGTGAGATGAAGAACTTGAGTGTTGTAGCTATAACAGATAAGTACCCTCGAGTGTGCACTGGCTAACAAATAAATGCCTAAAATAATTATTTCGTTGTTTTGATTTTTTCTTGTAGTTTTTAAATATACTTTAGGCTATATGAGAAAAAAAGAAAGTTAATGCTAATGAAATAAAATAAAATTGGATGAATATATAATAGTTTAAAAAAAATTGGGCTATATATTTGCACATTAGGGGGTGGGGTGGGGGGGGGGGGTAAAGCATACCATATATTAAATACCATACCTAACCAAGGTACCTTCCCCCCTAAACCCCAAAAAACAACAGTTTAAATATCGTAAACGCAATGAAAACTACTCTGCATTCCATTTCTCAATAGCGGTCTCTTGAAAATAACCAGTCTGGCGGGTTTCGTCTCTCATTAGTATATAAAAGTGTACGTTTAACGCACCAGTACAGAAAAAAAAACTACACAAAAAAGATAAAAAAATAAAATAGCTTCTAAGAAGCCAGAAAAAATTTAAATACTTTTTTGAACAACCTAAAAGAGTGGCACCTTGGAGCTGATTCAGGTATCATACTCCACAAAATATGACTCCCCATTATAACATTGAAATGTTATAAGTTTTAAAGAACTTAAACAAAGAAATGTAAAAATCAATATGTGCTATTATTTGTAGACAGAACAAAATGATTTTTTTGGGAGATGAAGGAATTTCTAAAGCTTGAAAATTATTTCATAGTCTCAAGGAGCCTCGGTATTTTCAAAGAAAAAAGTTTTTTTTATTCGAGTGAATTAAACAATATATATATATATATATTATATATATATATATATATATATATATATATATATATATATATATATATATATATATATATATATATATATATATATATATATATGTCTTGAAAGAAATTTTCGGTACTTAAGTATTAAACGTACTCTTTTATATAACGCAATGAAACCAGTCACGAAAACCCTGCTAAAGACGGGTTAATTCAAGAGACCGCTATAGAGCAATGCAATGCAAAGCGTGGTTTTCATTGCGATAGCGATATTTAAACTGTTGTTTTTTGGGGTTTAGGGGGGGAAGGTATCTAGATTAGGCTAGGTGTTTAATATATGGTATGCTTTACCCCCCCCCCTCCTAATGTGCAAATATATAGCCCAAATTTGTTCCAAACTATTATATATGCATCCTATTTTATTTCATTAGCATTAACCAAACTTGACTTCTTTAGCAGTATATCAAGGAATACGTTTAATACTTAAGTACCAACTTTTCCCAATTGTTTCTAAGTGTGTTTGTTTGATATATTTAAAAAAAAGTATTAATGATTAAACAATTGAATGAAACATGGGGTTTTTCCCTCTATTAAACCCTGATGCTTGTCAGACCTAACAGACACATACAAAGAGATGATGTTATTTTTACGACCATGTTCCCCTTCCTTGTCAACACTTCTTGGATTGCTTCTTAAAATTACTCATGTAAATGGCCCGTTTTTGTCCAATTTAAGATTTTACCCCCCACCCCCGAAATAAATTCAACGAAGGTCCCCTCTCTAATGGTCTAATATAGCCATATATTATACAAGAAACTAACCAAAAAAATGGAATTCAAAATGCAGCAAGAATCAATGAGTCATATTTCCTTGTTTTCTTCCCCATTTTTACATGTGTTTAATCAGTTTGCATCAGTTATTATGTTAGTTTTTATTCAAAATAGCCTAAGGCTATATGAGACCATTAAAGAGGGGCTGAGGATGGATTGTGAAAAACGCGAGCAAAACCAAGAAAATGGGAAAAAAAGTTAGCAATATAAAAAAATTATTTCCTTTTGTTCTAGCATGTCGCCTTCAGAATAGTTTTTTTTACCTTTATTCATTTTTTACCTATTTTTTACATTTTTTACCTTTTTACCATAAATTCATGCATGTGTTACCATGAAACCATTCGTTAGTGTTAGTGGGACTATGGTAATCTAGTGACTTGCAGGGGCGTAGCTTCAGCATTTTTATTGGGGGGGGGGGGCAAGAAGGGTCCATATTCGGATAGTCAAGGGGCATAGGTTACATAATAATTTTTCTCGAAATTACTGGATAAAATATTTCTCCCCCTTTGCCTCCCCCCAAACGACATCCCTACTGACTTGCATTTATAGAAAATTCAACAAGAATTGCTTTATGGATTATTTTTTATATTTAAGAGCCAATAAACTTGCAAATCTGAATTTTTTAAAAACGAATTAAAAGTATTCATTTTTGCTAATTATTTATTTCTTACCTCTTTTTGTCGTTCAACAAAACTTACACCAATATCACATTTCATTAATAAAAAAAAGTCGTTGCAAACATGTTTACTGGTCTTCCTCGTACGTCAAACTATCCCAAGTTGGTTTTCACTCAACACTAAATTTATACAGGCGGAAATAGTTTTTCATTCTTCACTTTTTATGCGGATTCTATAAAGGCACACAGGCTTAACGCTTAGCGGATAATCACATGACTTAAGAGTGATGGCACGGAAAAAGGGGTATTTTTTAAGAGGGGTAGTGGGGCCTTCTAATCGATGTTAGGTTGGGAAGAATTACCCCTATCCCAGAAATAACATATCTTCCTTGAAATGAGGGTTTCAATGGCAGAAACTGCATTAAATTTCCTAACCAGGTCGCCTGCTCGTTCAAGAAATGGTAATAAAATATTAAGGACATTTTTCTTTTCTTTTTTACGTCGACATATTCCAAAACTTTAAAAAAAAGACGCATATTAAGGTACTCGTGAATTATATGGTAAACACTGCTATAGATTGTACAATGAAACCAGACAGGAAACCCGTCAAACGAGTATTTGCATTAGAGAAATGGAATTCAAAGCGTGCATTAAAAGATTGTGTTAAATAAACAATCGTTTAAATATTTTAAACTCATTGAGAAACCACGGCTTTGCAGTCATTTATGTATAGCGGTCTCTTGAGAATAGCCTGTTTGACGGGTTTTTCGTGACTGGTTTCCTTGTACAAAATATAAAAGTGTCCATATAACGCAGCAGTACCGCTCATGCTTTTTCCCAAAGTCAACAGTCAGTTGTTAGCTAAAATTTTGAAGGCAGAAAGAAAGCTTTAATATAATAAGGAATTTCTGCATTAAGTGTTGTAAATACAAAATATTTGTCGAAAAATATCGTTTATTGTTAGAAATATCGGTTTATCGTTCGAGCGCGTACGGTGTTAAAACAGTGGAAGAAAATGCTACGTCTGCCCAATCCTTTGGAACTTTTACGCAGAGGCGTTTTCAACAAACTACAATGCGTCTATTTCATCACCTAACTAAAAAACAGACTAAACTAAAAAACCTAACTAAAACTAAAAAAATCACCTAACTAAAAAAAAAAACTAAAATTCTTCCAAAAACGCCACTTAAGAAAACTACCTGTGTATTAAACCTTATGCAGCCTTTCTATTTAGCAAATATATCGTCGAAACTACGATGCCTGTAAAGGTTGTTGTGTCGGTGAAAGTTTTATTACATTATATAAAAACAAAACATTAATTTCCTGGAAGATACAGGTTCACCCCAAAAAGACTAAGCTTTTGAAAATTTCGAGGGGTTGACAACCTAATTGTTGTGGTGCACAATGAAAATAGATCGGATCATGATTCAATGTAAAAACGAGTCAAGTTCAACATTTACTTATGTTGCTTTCACATTACACGTAAAACCTTTCACACTAACATAATCTAAGTCTTACCACACATTAGGTAATCTTAAAGAAAAAAAAATGGGTACTGGTGCATTATATGGTGACTTTTATATATTGTACAAGGAAACCAGTCAAAAAAAACCAGACTGACAGGTTAATTGTAAGAGAATGCTATATAGAAATACAATTGAAAGCGTAGTTTTCATTGAGTTTATAATTTTTACAATGTTGTTTTTAGGGGTTTAGGGGGGGGGGAAGTACTAAGGTTAGGTTAGGTTACGTATTTAATATATGCAATGCTTTACCCCCCCCACCCCCTAATGTGCAAATATATAGCCCAAATTTGTTTATAAACTATTCTATATTCATCCTATGTTATTTTATTTCAATTAGCATTAACCAAACTTGACTTTTTACAAGTGACCACATAACGCATCAGTACCAAAAATTGTTGTTGTTACGTCATGGAATGTTAATATTTATGTTAGGTTATGGAAAAGTAAATATAGTAGCAATAAAAATGAGATCAGAGCTTGAATCTCCGTTCCACATTTTTACCTTTTGAATAGTTTCCTCATGTTGACTCTGATGATCTTAGACGATTATTATGATGATTCTATGGACTTCTGCGTTAGTCTAGTCTAAAAGGCTATACTCAACGTAAAGTAACTTAACTACTTAGCATTGAAAATTGCGTAAGTTGTTTAGCGTTGCCCCACTGCCGACTTATTGGCAGAGAAGTGGCCCTTCGTTTGCAGCCGAATTATGCAAAAGCTTTCAGTCTAAATTATTGAAGTTATAAAGTCAGTAGTGGAGGCAACAAGGCCGTATCCAGGGGGGAGGGGGGGGGGGGGGGTTACCCGTTTTGAACCCCCCCCCCCCCGAAATTTTTTAGTGACTCGAAAATAAGTCGACAATTAGTAAAACCTAGGTAAAAATCAGTAAAATTAGTTGAAAACTGAGTCAAAAATTAGTAAAAACTCCCCCAAAAAAGTCAAAAATTAGTAAAACCCCCCCTGAACAAAAATCCTGGATACGGCCCTGGGAGGCAACGTTTTTTTTTTCTTCTTTTTTAAATTCAGAATCTTGGCGACATAGTTAACCAAGACCAAACCGGACATGTGTTAGAATAATTATGTGTTTATAAATTGATAGATATTTAAGCATAATGATTGCCGCTTAGAAAAATAAATAGTACATGACAATAAATCGAACCATTGTCAGAACATACTAAGGCGCACAACAGATTACAGTAGCAAAAGGAAAAGGGTTAAAAAGGTAAGTAAAGAATAAGGCACTGGACTTTACAGTCCTTACCGGCGGTGCTGATCTCCGTTTCATTACCCTTCAGCTAGGAAGTGCAATGGGGACGGCTCAGCTAGGATCGGCTTCGAGCACCAGAAAGCTCCTAGGGGTCTTGTCCCCGCTTCACTGAGTATGTGAAGCGACCATGAAAAGGAACAAGACAAAAACGAAGGGAAGATAAAAAAGAAATTGAGAAAAAAACATGAATGTATTATATTCGTATTATCCTACCAAATCATAAACTGATTTTTGTAAAAACCATGTATAAACAGCTATCTGATATTTATGTTGGCAAAATTTCTGCAGACCGAAACAGCTGTTCTTTCAACAGCTTCACAGACATGTCTTCCTTGCAAGGCCGTATCCAGGGGGGGGGGTTAGCCGGTTTGAACTCCCCTCGGAATTTTTGACCGAGTCGAAAATAAGTCGATAATTAGTAAAACCTAGGTAAAAATCAGTAAAATTAGTCGAAAACTGAGTCAAAAATTAGTACCCCCCCCCCCCGAAAAAAATCCTGGATCCGCCCTTGCTTCCTTGAAGAGGGGATACTAATCTAAGACCCATATAAAGCGAATCTTGATTTACTGTTGAGGTTTAAACAATTAGTGAAAAATAGGAATTTTAAAGTGTTCAAACAGAGTCAAGTGAAAATAACAGCCCGTGCATATTTTAGAGTCCTCATTGTTCTGCCGTGTGTGGCATATTTCGTACCATGCTTGCGCAGTGTGCTACCACGCTTTGCGCACTTTCATTTGGTGGTGCCTCCTTGCACCCCGCGTGGTACACTTCCACCATGTTTAGAATGAAGCAACTGGTAAGGACAATTTTTGAGAGTTTACACTTCCTCCCCGTGATTCAATACCTTTTCCCAAAATCTTGAAATATTTCTGATTTCTCCCATTATTTCCAAGATTTTTGAAATAATTCGGATTTTATTTGGGATTTGGTTTACCTCAGATTTAAGGCTGCAACATAAGTCTGAATGAAGGCTTTGAGGCCCAGAGTCACGAACACTTTTGAGAGACAATGACCGCATTACCCTAGTTCAGTGGTTCCCAGCCGATATTGGACCACGCCCCACAGAGGCATTTCCAAAATCCTGATACCCCTGGTATTTAAATATTGTTATTCAATTAGTTTCATGTATTCAATCTGAAAGAAGTTTAAAAGGCAGTTAACTTGGTACCTATTTTTTGGGTCGTCCTCTAGGCATAGCCTAATTCATACTTATGAAAATATTGTCTGAATACAACACCTTTAAACAATCCATAACGTCATTATAACGTCATTATAGTGCTATTATGCATATTTTTTACTCTTTAAATGTATTTGAATTTGACATCATTCACATGAAGTATAGTCAACCGAAGGGTGCACGTCCTTGTCCGAGACTCACCAAAAATAATACCACGCCCCCACCGGTAGGGCCGGAACCCCACACTGGGAATCACGGCCCTAGTTGATATGCTTTGGAAAAACCACTGCATAAAGATACTATAATTATCTTTATAATCTATTATATATTCCATTATATATTAATCTATTATAATTATCTACTATTTATATACTGTGGGAAAAACACAGTACAGGCCATAAGCTCTAAGCAAAGATAAGGAGATATAATAGATAGATGATTTAAAAAAAATGAGGGAGAGAGAGACAGAAAGAGAGTCAGAATGAGCCGGTGGGTGGGGCTTATAATCTCCCACGTGCGTAGGTGCTAATTTAAATATTGTGAGAACCAGTTGTTAAGGATCAATCAACATAGCACTTACTTCGATATAATCCAGGCAAATGTGGATAAGAATAAAATGCAGGATGAAGTGTCGGCTGCTGAACTCCATTCATTGGCATCTGGCCAGTATTGCCAACAGGAATTTGTGGGTACATAAACGATGGGTAAATTGAATAGATATCCCTTCTGTTTAAATCAAAGTGGGCCATATTCTATAAGGAAAGAGCACTGATTAAAAAAAGGTACTGGTGCATTATATGGGCACTGCTATATACTAAAGAGAGACGAAACCCGTCAAACGGGTTATTTTCAAGAGACCGCTATAGAAAAATGAAACACAACGCGTGGTTTTCATTGCATTTACGATATTTGAACTGTTATTTTTTGGGTTTAGAGGGGGGAGAGGTACCTAGGTTAGGTTACGTATTTAATATATGCTATTCTTTACTTCCCCTCCCTCCCCCACCCCACCCCATAATGTACAAATATATAGCCGAAATTTGTTTCTAAACTATTATATATTCATCCTATTGTATTCTATTTCATTAGCATTAACCAAACTTGACTTAGTTGGCAGTGCCCACATAATGCACCAGTACCAAAAAAATGAACATTGATGAATATTTTCGGCAGCCAAAGTCAGCATTAAGTATAAATTAAGGAAGTATGCAGTAGAGGATCCAGGATTTTTCTAAGATTTAAAAGGTTTTAGAAAAACTAAGTTAAATATTTTTTCTAAAATTTCCAAGAAAGTAGGTGTGGGCTTTGAGTTTTCTGTCACTTATTCGGATCTCCTATTCACGCTCTTCAAGTTATGTCAGGACCACCTAATCAATTTAGATAAAACCAAAATCGCAAAAACCAAAAAATCGCACAAACCAAAAATATTTATGATGAATAAGACAGGGCGATTCTTCAAGGTACCACATCAACTTAACCCTAACTTGCAGGGATTTACGCAATAAGCCATGTTCATGTCGGGTGCAACAGATGAACGGACAAAAATTCGATATAGGCTTCAATATTATCTCCATCATTTTTATTTTGAGACGAAAAAATCTAAAACAAACATTATCAATTTTCTTCGGGTTGCAGCCCATAAACACATCTAATTTTCCCCCGGCTCCCTTAATACACCAGGTTTTTGTTTTATTTTTCAAAAATTTCGACATTCTTGAGAAATTAGAAAACTTGCCTTTTTTGAAAGCGAGTACAGTGTTCATTTAACAGCGAAATATTAAAAAGGATGCTATTTCCCTCGGGGTAATAAAATATCTAATTTCAACTATTTCGGTAATATCTATTGAATCTGGGCAGCCACCATCGTCTTTTCCAGTGGCTGGTTGTGGTGCAAATACCTTCAATAAGGATTCGACACGCAGCTGAAATACACTAGATAGTTTAAAAATGAATTGAAGAGACATTTTAAATTCAGAAACAATTTAGTCAACTTTGATTGCCAATATTAAAATTGTTAATTTGAGTGATGACCTTGTTGTTCACTACACAACTTCTCAAATTCGGGGAAAATTGGGTATGGCTACCCTCATTTCTCGTTCAATGTCAATTTCCCATCGATTCTTATTTTTATTGCCGGGGCAGCCTCAGACGAATGGGATGTTAAATTATTAAATTAATATTTAATTAATATTACTTTAAATATAATTAAATTAAATTAAATATTAATTAAATTAAATATAATATTTAATTTAATTAATATTAAATCAATATTTGTAATATTCGTACAGCTTTACCACTAAACAGTGAATATTTTCAATTACCTTTTTCTTTTTCTTTTTCCTTTTCCAAAAATCTCTTTTTCCAAAAATCCGGAAGTTCCATGCTAAAAAATTAGCCTTCAATGTATTATGGCGAGACAACTAAGTGATTCTTCAAAGAAGCAAATTCACAGGGGGACCCTCGGCTCTAAATGAATCTTGAATTCATGAGTGCATTTCAAGCTCGACAAAAAGTCTCTAATATTTAATGAAAATTAAGTTTTTCACTCCAGGCGAGGGTGAATTAACAGATGGAACAATCGAAAATTAAGTTCGTATTAAATTTTTGTGAATAAGACTAAGTAGTATCTTTAGTGCATGAACTTCTGCAAAATTATCATCATATTGGTAAAAATGGGGACAAATTGCCAAACTAAGAGAACTTTGGAGGCATTAGTGAATGAATCGCTTCATGTCCTCCTTCTCTTTTTTACTTTTCTCTTTATACTTTTCTTCTCCTTTTTTAGTATTTATATCATTTCTGTTTTCCCCTGTTTTTTCCTGGCCACAGAGCCTTACTCTTCAACATAGGGGGATTCTATGTTGAAGTGTTTTTGTCGTAAATTTATTGGTTGAATAAATTGATTGATTGATTGGACCGCATATCCTAATCGGCACTACAAACCTTACAACTAAACAAATATAACTTAACTGTTAAAATCATTCCCCAAGAGGCCATAATAAATTAATTATAAATATAATAAATTGATATAAAAAATAAATTGAAATAAAAATAAATTGAAAAATAAAAAATAATCATAATAAATTTAATTGAAATTGTTGGCAGTTGATTCGCATAGATTTGAAGTGAACGAACCAAACGGATATTTCTACCTGGAACAGACTCTGTGTAAATTTTTCGATATTATCAGCTTGAAAGTATTTTTCAAACCCCGTGATCTCCAAATCATATACAAATTAAATGTCATTGGAAGTTATAAACTGCTGCAACAAGGAAAAGCAACAATTGACCCCACATTCATTAATTTTTACTTTCTGCAGCAATTTTTTCCTAAAAGCTGAAATATTCTCATAAAAATTTCGAGAATCGGGAATTCCAGAAAAATTTCCGAATTGTTTAGCTAAATATTTTGACGCCACACTTATGACGAAACTGCAGCTCCCCTACGAGCCGTGACTCACAGTCTGAAAATCCTGCGTGTACTTCTCTGACAGAAGAGTCTAACCAGAGGCGTATCCCCAGCATTTTTTTTTGGGGGGGGAGGAGGTGGGGGGGGGGGGTTAAGAGGGGTCCACATCTGGAGTCAAGGGGCATGGGCTATATACCAGCTTTTTCTCTCCAAATTATTAGGCCAACTGCCCCCCAACGACGTCACTAGGTCTAACCTACTGACCTATTGTTTACCTAACCCTTAAGGATCAGGAAAGCAATAACTTATTTTAAAATGCTTGGTCTTCAGCCTGTTTATTTATCAGCTCGAAAACTTAACGACTTGCAATTACTAAGTGTTCCCTAATAGTGAAATTGGCTGTTTTTTTATTAATAAAATAGAAAGTGCCTTTTTCTTATCATGCTTCTGACGTCTAATTATTGTGATGATGACAGGGTATAATAGAGTAAATAGCTGCTTCGGGGGCATAACCATATTGGGACTAATGCATTAGCAGCATACATGGTAATAAAAGTCAAATTCTACCAGTTTTAATACATTACAGAAGGTGGAAGTTTCCTTCAAATATATTTGTATCATTTGGCATTCCTAATGGTCTTAACAGTAGCGGATGCAGGGGGGGGGCGAGGGGGCACCGCCTCCCCCTAACGCACTCTAAAGTAGTGTAATTAACCTAATTAACGCAACGCAAGTTTGCGTTAATTAAACTTGCTCCCAACGCAAGTTTATCGGATCAACCTATTTTGCGCCCTTCCTCCCCCCTAAAAAAATCCTGGATCCGTCCCTGGGTCTTAAGGGTTGGAATGAAAACTAAAAAATGGTAGTAGCATTTCTCAGTTTTTCACAAAACCTAGACTGAAAACCATTTCTCAGTCTTTCACAAAACCTAGCATCTGCATTGTTTAACTTTTCGAAACAATTGCAACATAGTATATTTTTTTTTTAGGACAGGGGAATTAGATGAATATACATATTTTCAAGAACAGATTTTCTGAATTCTCGTTTCTTCCACCTCTGCTAATAATTTTCTGTTGGACATGGATGCAAGATTTTGTCATTCTACTATGTCTGTATTAAGTAGGCTACGTAGGAGGCATTTGCCCTACCCTAGGCTTTGAAAAATACCTTGGCACTGTTCTATTAGCTAGGCAACACGCGAGACAGCCATTCGAGAAAAGCAAAGATCAAATAGGCATTACCCGGTAATTTCAATCAGACGCTGAATTCTTACTTTATGAACTATATTTAAACTTTAGTTTTTTTGGGTTTAGGGGGGGGGGAAAGGTACCTAGGTTAGGTTAGGCTACATATTTATTTATATGATTGCATTATTATTATTTTTTTTTTCAATTATATATGCGAGTAAGTTTTTTTCAAAATATATATATATATATATATATATATATATATATATATATATATATATATATATATATATATATATATATATATATATATATATATATATATATGAGTGAGTAAAATAGTGAGTCCTGCCACAAACAAATCTGTATAGATTTTCATGTGGTAGGTCTGTTTGATAGGTTTTTTTTGTGAATATTGATATTTAATAAAAATGAATTTTCTATCGCTCTCATTTAATATATGATATGCTTTACCCCCACCCCCCTAGTGTCCAAATATATAGCCGAAATTTGTTTCTAAACTATTATATTTTCATCATATTTTGTTTTATTTAATTATCATTAACCAAACTTAACGTCTCGCGTGTTGCCTCGCTAATAGAACAGTACCAATACCTTTTGAGTTTTTTAAGCTAACTCACCCTTTTCAGTATTTTCACTGAAAAAAATCGTACCCCCTACGTTTTTAAAAACAATTTCCCCTTTCCCTGAATTTCGTGAATTAAGGTTACTGCTTCCCTCCTAGCAAAAGCCCCCTTTTGGTATGAATAGGCGACATTTTTTACAGCACGTCTAACAGGGTTTTTTCTCATAAATGATTATGCGGTAGGTTTATTGCCACAACAAAATACGTAAGAAAAACACTGGAAAAACAAAAAGAAATCGCACGATTGTCCTATTTTGATTACAGCACTGAACGTTACATAATTTAGAAAAAAAAACATTTTAACCTAGCTAGTTTTGAATTTGTGAACGGCATGTCTAGGCACAACGGTAAAGAGCACACAGAAAAGCCCATTGGGAACAAGAACTATAAGGAGTTTTGTTGGTACTAATCTGTTAGCTACAGTGGCGGATCCAGGGGGCGAGGGGGCTGCGTGCCCCGTAACGTAATCTAAAGTAGTGTAATTTACATAATTAACGCACGATTGCGTTAATTAAACTTGCTCCTAATGCAAGTTTATCAGATAAACCTGTTTTGCCCCCCCCCTCTAAAAAAATCCTGGATCCGCCCATGATTAGCTAGTACACATTCGAGAATTTGGATCTACAGGTACGGGGTTGAAACAATTGAGACGCTTGGGAGATAGATAGGCTATATATAATTTGGCCTGTATAGTTATACATTAGGGGGGGGGGGGTAAAATTAGTGAGGCTGCATGCAATTTATAATCTAACCTAACCAAAATACAAAACTAAATATTAAATAAAATACAGTTATAATATAGTTTTCCACTGAGCCAAAGCTAATTGTCTCTATATACAAACAGCAATAAACCGGTTATTGTCTGATTTTATAGATCTAAATTCTCAAGTGTGTAACAAGTGTCTAACAGATAAGTACCGTTTTGTTTTACCAGGATTTAAATGTGAATAGTTCCACTGATACATTTTTTGGTTCTTGTGCATCATTCAGTACACACGAAAGAACTGAAGTTAGGTTAATCATAATGAATTATACCAACGTATGATGAAAACATAATGCTATAGTAACAAAATTATGGAAACCTACAACCAAAAATTGTGCTAGAGGGGCCAGACAGAATGCATCATATTCAATACCTAACATAACCTTTACCCCTTCTCCCCTAATTTACGAATATATAGCCTAAATTATATATTTTCCACCTATTTTGTCACTTCTCTTTATCTTGTCTCACGCTAAGCTGAAAGAAGCTAAAGAAAAAAACCGGTTCTGCAATGCGTTAATGAATAAACAACTTGATTAGGCGCCAACAGTGAGTTTAGGAAATTTAGCTTTGTCTCTGCTTTTATTTGCGGGTGATGCGGCGCTTATAGCTAGAATCGCCGAAGATTTGCAAATATTGTTGAACATATTAGATGTTTCTTTGGAAAAAAAGAAAATGAGATTAAATATCTAAAAGACAAAAATTGTAGTTTTTGGGAAAAATAAAAATAATGATAAATTTTTATTTAAGGGTATTGAGTTGAAAAAAAGTACAACTCTTTAAGTATTTAGGGCTTGTATTAATAAAGGAAATTGGAAGGATCATGTGAAAGAAATGGTGGGTAGAGGTAAAGCGTTTTCTTCATCAGTTTTAAGGAATTCAGCTTTAAATGAGATTAAAAATATTAAAATGCACAAGTATTTATTTCAATCGAAAATTCGCACTACTATTCATTTTGGTGCGGAGCTTTGGGGATATGAGATGATCCCGCAATTAGAAATGGTTCAATTACAATATAATAAAAGATTGGTTAGGATACATGCTACAATTCATACACAGGCTCTTAAGGGAGATCTAGGTTTGTTTTCGCTGCATAAAGAAAGATTACTACAAGTTGTAAAATTTTGACTGAAAATTATCCAACTACCAGATAAGAGGCTTATGAAAGCCTCATATTTTGAATTATTGCAGCAAGGAGGAAAAAGATCGTGGCCGTTCCATGTTAAAGCCCTCCTTGATAAAGCCGGACTTTCATACGCTTGGAATGAAGGTCTTGGTCCAACAGGCGATCCAGAGGAAATTTATCGGAAGCTAAAACATGTTAAGGAGGATCAAGAGATCCAACTCTGGCATGAACGGATTCGAAATTCTGAAACCTTGCGCCAATATTCTAAGATAAAAGAGTCTTTTAGACTAGAATATTATTTTCAGCTGAATTTGCCACCGGAAAACTTACGTCTGTGGTTCCAGGTCCGGGCGAATGGTTTGCCCTTAAAAAATAGATTAAAAGTATTTGAAAGAAATGCTCAGGGCCCGAGATCCTGTTATACTTGCTCTTTATGTGGTATGGAGGAAGAACATTTGCTCCATTTTTTGACGGTGTGCCAGGGGCTTTCAGATTTGAGATTGAAGTATTTAGGTGACGGGGAAATTTTTTTTCTATGATCCTTAAATCTTCATCCCGGAAGACGATTATAGCAGTGACTGGACTTATAAAAGAGGGTTTAAAAAGATGTAAATAATAGGTTTAAGGTTTATTGTTAGTAGTTCTACCATTTATTTAAGTGTATGCTGGCCGTTGTCTTATATAATCATTGTAATGTTTGTGTATGACCTAGCAGCTGAATAAAATATCTATCTATCAACTAGAGCGGTACGGCGTAGATCATACAAGTACCCTTTTTCTATCGTAATTACGTAAGTGAGTGTAAAAAAGAGTGATTTTAGCTGAAAAATGGCAAAAAGAGTGCAAGTCCTGTAAGTCAAGGGAAAGAGTGCTATGAGGTAAAAATAAGTGCAAAAACTAGGAAAGTGTACAAATTGGCAACGCTGAGCCAAATATTGGAAGCCTAGGCCTAGCCAAAGCTACCTTAGCCTAGCCTTCCTGCTACCCAATAAACCGCCCTTCCGCGGGCGCCCCGGTCAATATATACGAAATCATATTATTCAGTTAGGACTAAAGTGAATACATCATTCGATGCCTTTTTTTATGCTGATTACAAATATAACAAGCATTTCTATCAGAAATTAATTTCAGCCCCCCCCCCCCTAAACATGCCCATTAAGGGTTAGGTTAGGTTAGGTATAGCCGATTTGGGGGGGGGGGTCTGAAATTCATTTCCGATAGAAATGCTTATTATATTTGTAATCAGCATAAAAAAAGGCATCGAATGGTGTATTCACTTTAGTCCTAACTGAATAATATGATTTCGTATATATTGACCGGCGCATCTATGGGGGGGGGGGGGGGGTAGGGGGGCGCCACCCCCCAGGCTGAATGATGCTGCCAAATACTTTAATATTTTTGTTTGGAGATTTCTATTGGTAAAATTCTACTTTAGCTACTTTTGGCTATCTTGGAAAGGGGTTAGGTTAGGAAAATGAAACTTTTGGGGATTGAAGTACCTACCTCCACTCTTTCTCCTTCTAGAGGGTCCTTGAATTTTCCTACATGACAGGTCTACCTATTGAAATTTTGACCAAACAACATTTTACCTTAATTTTCTTTTTAATTTTCTGTTTCTTTTTGTCTGGCATTAGTTCTGAAAATGCAATGCATATATTTGAGTAGAATTTCAATCAAAATCTATGTTTTTTTCCAAAATTTAGGAAATGTATTTGCACATCTTTAAAACCTTATAAATTAGGATTGAGCAAAGTTGTGAAGCTGAAAACAATTTTGGTGTACTTCATTTAGGCATAAGACCTATTTTGCAAGGTTTCATATTTATAACACAGATTTTTAAAGGCCAGGACCCTCTAGAGGGAGAAGGAGTGGAGGTAGTTACTTCAAAATACTTTCCTGGGACATATTTTAGCCAGTAGATGCATCCCCGAAAGTTTCATTTTCCTAACCTAACCCTTTTCCAAGATAGCCAAAAGTAGCTAAAGTAGAATTTTACCCAGATTTTTAAAGGCCAGGACCCTCTAGAGGGAGAAGGAGTGGAGGTAGTTACTTCAAAATACTTTCCTGGGACATATTTTAGCCAGTAGATGCATCCCCGAAAGTTTCATTTTCCTAACCTAACCCTTTTCCAAGATAGCCAAAAGTAGCTAAAGTAGAATTTTACTTTTCTATTATACAGCATAGGAAGTGCCGATTAGACCAGCTAAGCCTCCTAAATTTCTGCTTATGGGCGCCCCATCGAGCCCATTTTTAAGCTTTTCATTGCAAATAAATACCTAAATTTGAAGAATATCGTCTTTACATACTTTATAATAGTGTTATTTGTTCAAAATATGAAGTATCCATTTACTGCGCATTATCCGTTTTCTTTTAATATAGATTCACCTACAACTTCTCACTTTGGATTCTTCTCGAAAACTGGAATTTGGCAAGGACATGCAGCATGGCTGTCAGCATTTTGTCTCCGCCTACTTCAATATTAGCCAATAAAAGCGATTTATTTCGAAGAATTGCCGCCTACTAACGAAATGAGTCATTACATTCTTCTCAGTTAAAAGTTGTAATTCCAACACTCGCTATAAATACGAAATATATTCGCATATATATTTAAACTTTGTTCAACAACACTGTAGATTCTTTATATTCGGTCTACTGTGGTTCAACATGGTATCGTTTCCAAAATTTGCGTCGAAGACTTATTTATATTATGTGAAAAATTAAGCAAGAAAAAACGGATTTATCTTTAATAAGATAAACCCGTTTTGTGACGTCTTAACTGTTGTAGAGCAGGCAATGGTATCATGGTATTCATTGTGTATACGATATTAAACTGTGTTTTTTTTGGATTTTAGGGGGGGAAAGGTATCTAGGTTAGGTTACGTATTTAATATATGCAATGCTTTACCCCGGTAAAGTCTCTTCCTGATTTAAATTGTGTTAATAGATTAACCTAGCTGTCAATATTCTTGTTGTAACAGTTTCCGCTTGTCACGGAATCCAAGGGATTTCCTTGAATATATGTTTAACCAGAAAGGTGATTAGATTGCTAGAAAATATTCATAAACCTGTAGAAAGACAAGCATATATTTGTGTGTTGAGCCCCTAGATGGGGAGAGTCGAATTTATGTATTACACGAGATAAGTATGTTGTTCTAGCTATGGCTTTGAAATAAAGAAAGACTTTTTATATGAAATCTCTATTGGACTTGAATATATTGCTCTGCAGAATGGTATACTAGTTTGTAAGCACCATTGGATGGACTCGCCCAACTATTTCTCAACAAAATAAAAGCTTACACCCCTCACCCCCCTAATGTGCAAATATATAGCCCAGATTTGTTTCTAAACTATCATATATTCTCCTATTTTATTTTATTACATTAGCATTAACCAAATTGACTTTTTAGAGAAGTCCGGATATGCGACAGTACAAAAAAAATATTTCGGCCCAATGTCCGGGAGCCTTTCTCAATGGGAAAAAAAAACAACGAAAAAACAAAACAAAAAATCTTTTATAAAAAATAATACATATAAAAAATGCGACAACTAAACACACGAAGAAGGAAAAGAAATAGGTACTTATGCATTATATATAACACATTGCTATACACGAAAGAAGTCAAGTTTGGTTAATGCTAATGAAATAAAATAGGATGAATATATAATAGTTTAGAAACAAATTTGGGCTATACATTTGCATATCAGGGGGGTGGGGGCTAAATATAGCATATATTAAATACGTAACCTAACCTAGGTACCTTTTTCCCTCCTAAACCCCAAAAATGAACATTTTAAATATTGTAAACTCAATAAGCAATCACGCTTTGCCATCAATTTATCTCTGCAAATACCTGTTTGACGGGTTTCCATTTGTATTTCCTTGTACAGTCTATAGCGTTGTGTTACATATAATGCATAAGTACCAAGAAATATAAAGAAATAAGTAATAAACAAACTCATATATTAAACAAACTTCCAGCACTGTTGTTTTAACACAAGAAACAAACAACAACGCCAAAAACGCCAGTGTTGGAAGTTTGTTTAATTTGACTTTGTTTCTTACTTATTTATTTATATTTTTCTTCTTCATGTGTTTAGATGTCCTTTTTTTATGTGTGTTATTTCTTATAAAATAGTTTTTGTTTTTTTTTCGCTTTTACGTTTTTTTTTCCGCTGATAAAGGCTCCCGGACGTGGGGCCAAATATTCGGAATATTTTTTTATTAATGTTTTTTTTTTATTTGTACTTATTTTTGTTTCACTGCTTTATTAAAATTAAAACCCGTTTTTTCTTGCTTAATGTTTCGTAAATGGAAAAGCAGTGTGGTCTAAGGAATTATTTATATTATGTGTCGAAGATTAGGTTAGGTATTTAATATAATGCGTTCTCCACGGCCTGCTTTCCATTAAAATATACCTGCATAATGTTTTATCTCGCTCGGGCTAAGTTGATTATCTCTGAGTGGAAACAGAAAACAGATCAAACAGTTCGTGGTAACGAACTGTAAGTAAGGAGCGACCCGGCTCAATGGTAACCGAAACTCTAGAAAACAGGTTTTTGATACCAATAGATATATCAAAAGAATCAGATTGCAATGCTGATTTTAAATATATAACTTTCATCAAGTTTAGTGCTACCCATCAAAAGTTACGCGCCTGAGAAAATTTTGCTGATTTTCAAAAAAAGGGGGAAAGACCCCCTAGTAAATGTAGAACCTTAATGAAAATCATACCATCAGATTCCGCGGATCAGAAAACCCAACTGCAGAAGTTTTAAGGTCCTATCTGCAAAAATGTGGAATTTGGCATTTTTTGCCAGAAGAAAGATCACGGATGCGTGTTTATTTGTTTGTTTGTTTTTTTTTTGTTTTTTTTTCACAGGGGTAATCGTATTGACCCAGTGCTCGTAGAATATCTTAGGAGGGCTCATTGGAACGGACATTAAAAGTTCTAGTGCCCTTTTTAAGTAACCAAAAAAAATGGAGTGCAACTACGCCCCCTCCCACGCTTATTTTTTTCCCAAAGTCACCCGATCAAAATTTTGAGATAGCCATTTTGTTCAGCATGGTCAAAAATATGATAAATATGTCTTTTAGGATGATTTAATCCCCCGAAGTATCCAGAGGGAGGGCTAAAAGTTATGAACTTTACCCAATGTTAACATATAGTACTGGTTATTGGGAAGTATACAGAAGTTTTCAGGAGGTTTTTTTTCTGGTAGTGGGAGGGAAGGATGGGTCGGGGGTTATGTTGGAGAATCTGTTCATTAAGGAAGTTTTCTTGGGAGAAGGGAAATTGCCATGAAGGGGGCGCCGGACTTGCCAGCATTATTTATTGGTTATTGGGAAGTATACAACCATTTTCAGGAAGAATTTTTTCTGGAGGGGGGGGGCTAGAGGAGGGGGTTACTCTGGAGAATAGTTCCTGGGAGGTTGTGTCTTGGGGGGAAGGGACATGTCGAAGAAGGGGACCTGGATTTCCAAGCATTATTTAAAAAACGATCAGAAACTAAATAAAAAAAAACAAGTTTTTTCATCTGAAATGTAAGAAGGAATATTAGAACTTAAAACGAACAGAAATTATAACTTATGTGAGGAGGTTCTCCCCCAAGTCAATACCACGCTCTGTACGCTACAGTTTTTTTTAGTGCTTTCAAAAGAGCTATCTATTCTAATTAAACGTCCTTTGTGATTCAGGGGTTGGTGAATCAAAATTTTTTATAACTTTTAACGTAAAGAGCGTGGTATTGACTAAGGGGAGAACCCCCTCATATACGTAATAACATATACGTAATAAAAAAAACAATAAAAAAACAAGCGATACGGCTCACTAGTAATCGAAACTTTTAAAAACGGAATTTTGATGTCAATAAATGGATCACAAGAATTGGTTTATAATACTGATCATGAATAAATAAATTTTATTTAGTTTAGTATTAATCATCAAAGGCTACGATTCTGAAAAAATTTACCTGATTTCTTAAACAGGGGGGAAACATCCCCTAAAAGTGAAAGAGTTTTAATGAAAATCACTCCGCTGGATTAACGGCATCGAAAAACTCTATTACATAGGTTTCAAGCTCATATCTACAAAAATCTGCAACTTTGTATTTTTTGCCAGAAGTAAAATATAAGAATATAGAAGTTAGTTACGTAAGTTAATTTGTAAAGACATCCATTTAGCAAAAGAAAAGTAAAATTTTTATGCAAATAAAAGCTGCATTAACTAAAAAACGATCAGAAATTAAACAAAAAAAACAAGTTTTTTAAACTGAAAGTAAGGAGCGACATTAAAACTTAAAACGAACAGAAATTGTTCCGTATTTGAAAGGGTCTGTCCCCTCCTCAACGCTTCGCTCTTTGCGCTAAAGTTTAACTCTGTCTCACAACTTTATTTTTTAAAACAATAAAAAACTTTAGCGTAAAGAGCGAGGCGTTGAGGAGGGGACAGCCCCTTTCATATACGGAATAATTTCTGTTCGTTTTAAGTTTTAATGTCGCTCCTTACTTTCAGTTTAAAAAACTTGTTTTTTTTATTTAATTTCATTACAGATCAAGAACAAAGTGTGTTCGCTAAGTACCGTAAGTACATAAGTACCGTTTTTTTTTCACTGCTGTATGAGGTAGCTTGAAATACGGTATTTGGGTGAACTTCTATTTGAGAGACCTCCTAATTTCATGGGAAGTTGCTAAGGTAGGTGAATGAAACTTTCAGGGGTAGGCTACTTATCTATACTTAGCCAGTACACATTCGAGAATTTGGATTTATAAAATCAGGAAATAACCGGTTTATTGCTCTTTGTATACGGAGACAATTAGCTTCGGTTCAGTGGAAAACTACATTGGAAACTACAGTGGAAAGCTATATTTTAATAAATATTTTGTTGGTATTTTGGTTAGGTTATGTTAGGTTACATTTTGCATGCAGTCCCGCTATACTTATCCCCCCCCCCCACCTAATGTACAAATATACAGCCTAAATTATATGTATCCCATCTATTTCCCAGGTGTCTCAGTTGTTTGAACCCCGTACCTGTATATCCAAATTCTCGAGTGAGTACTGGCTAAAAACTAAGTACCCTTTCAGGAATCAATCCAGGGCTTAAAATATACTCTGGGAAGAAGTTCTCAAGCATCTATCTCTAATTTCCCTCATTTCTAAATCTTGGAAGATCGCATACATAAATGGATACTTATGTATTATACCAAACACACTCAAGAAGTGTAGTTAGGTTAATCATAGTGAAATATACCAAAACATGATGAAAACACAATACGTTAGTTTATATATTATAATATTACCCCCCCCCCTCAATGTGCAAATATATAGCCCAAATTATACAAGTCCAATGCATTCTTTCACCCATTATTTGTCTTTGTGGCTATGAAACTGGTTTTCTCAGATCTTACATTAGGCAAACTTTTCGAGTGTGTTTGATATAATACATAAGTACCCATACATCACCTGTCAAGATTTGACAGAAAATTGTTTTGCCTTTATTATGGGCTTTCTGTCTCTTTCATTTAATCTATTTTTTAAGTACTATCTAAGACCACGCTGGCTATACATGACGTAAGAGACCAAGAGAGGAAAGGATATAATAAATGAAAAAATAAAATTAGTGAGAAAACGAGGAATTTTATCAGCCAGTGATAAATATGAAGACGAAAACAAGCAAAATTTCGACAAGGACCTCCGCCAAGTCGTCCTCAGTGCTAAAAAAAAAATTAACCTTTCGAAGTGTAGCCTACTTAAGCATAGTAAGCCAATTCTTTCGATATATCTATTGATATCGAAATTCCGTTTTTTAGAGTTTCGGGTACTATTGAGCCATGTCGCTCCTTACTTACAGTTCGTTGCCACGAACTATTTGATAATCACCCTGATAGGGTGAGAACCTGTGCAAGAAAGCTGGGAGTTAATCTTCGTTCCAAAAACCTTCTTGCAAAAACTATCCAGCACAATCATCCCACTATGCAAGTCCTGAATCCAACCAACAATTGAATATGGATGCCCGCTATATTCTGGTGGTAGGGATTCCACTCTCGAATCTTAAAATTTGGGGACAAGTCTTAAAAATTCGGGGAATTTTCGGGGACAAGTCTTCAAGATTCGGGGAATTTTTAGGGAAAAAACAAAATGGAATTTCGTTGCGAAAATTTGGGAGCCAAAATTGGTTTTAACTTCGTTTTCAGGTTCAAGTAGGACTTGGATCCGCATAGTAAATCAAGCCTTTTACAGAGTAGGTTTTAGAGCCAAAGCTCGGGATTGGGACCCATAGCTGAAAACGCTTATTGCTAATATTGCGGCAAAAACAGTATATTCCAAGGTGCTATTTCTATGGGTCCCCTGTACCAAACAGGTTGTGTGTGTACTTTCAAGTAATTGGGTTACCAGGGTCATTTGCCAATTACAATGAGCTCTACATGGCTTGGCAGACATGTTTTTTTTTTATTATGACTTACAGATCATTACACCTTTGCCAAGAGGAACGAGTATAACTTGATTGGTGATTAGGATTTGAATAAAAGGACAGTTTTTTTTTTCCTGTTTAGCATTTGCAAAAAAGGGGTAATTAGTGAGTGGAAAATTTTTTAATGCTTTTACAATCGGAGATGTTTGATTAACCTTTGCAAAAAAAAAGGGGTAATGGGATTTGTGAATTGGAGTAGATTGGCTAAAAGTATTTTGAGGGAGTTGAGTTGCACGAGGGTTGACTTGCACGAGGGTTCAGTTACATACGGATTCAGTTACACGGGGATTAGTTAAATGGGGTTGAGTAGCACGGAGTTGAGAGACTCAGTTGCCTAATTCCGTGTGATTTTTCTTTACTTGATGGTCATTAAAAACGAAATTTTTGTGTTAAATAAGTAGTTTTTGTATCTTTTAAAAGAGCTTTAAGGGGTTTGAGAGACTCAGTTGCCTGATTCCGTGTGGTTTTTCTTCACTTGGTGGTCATTAAAAGCGAAATTTTTGTGTTAAATAAGTAGTTTTTGTATCTTTTAAAAGAGCTTTACGGGGATTGAGAGACTCAGTTGCCTAATTCCGTGTGATTTTTCTTTACTTGATGGTCATGAAAAACGAATTTTTTTTGTTAAATAAGTAGTTTTTGTATCTTTTAAAAGAGCTTTACAGGGTTTGAGAGACTCAGCTGCCTAATTCCGTGTGGTTTTTCTTCACTTGGTGGTCATTAAAAACGAAATTTTTGTGTTAAATAAGTAGTTTTTGGATCTTTTAAAAGAGCTTTACAGGGTTTGAGAGACTCAGTTGCCTAATTCCGTTTGGTTTTTCTTCACTTGGTGGTCATTAAAAACGAAATTTTTGTGTTAAATAAGTAGTTTTTGTATCTTTTAAAAGAGATTAACAGGGTTTGAGAGACTCAGTTGCCTAATTCCATGTGGTTTTTCTTCACTTGGTAGTCATTAAAGACGAAATTTTTGTGTTAAATAAGTAGTTTTTGTATCTTTTAAAAGAGCTTTACAGGGTTTGAGAGACTCAGTTGCCTAATTCTGTGTGGTTTTTCTTCACTTGATGGTCATTAAAAACGAAATTTTTGTGTTAAATAAGTAGTTTTTGTATCTTTTAAAAGAGATTTACAGGGTTTGAGAGACTCAGTTGCCTAATTCCGTGTGGTTTTTATTAACTTGGTGGTCATTAAAAACGAAATTTTTTTTTTAAATAATTAGTTTTTGTATCTTTTAATAGTTCATTACAGGGATGGCGAGCATCAGTTGACTAATTCCGTGTGGTTTTTCTTCACTTGGTTGTCATTAAAAACGAAATTTTTGTGTTAAATAAGTAGTTTTTGTATATTTTAAAAGAGCTTTACAGGGTTGGAGAGACTCAATTGCCTAATTCCGTGTGGTTTTTCTTCACTTGGTGGTCATTAAAAACGAAATTTTTTCGTTAAATTAGTAGTTTTTGTATCCTTTAAAAGAGCTTTACAGGGTTTGAGAGACTCAGTTTCCTGATTCCGTTTTGTTTTTATTCAGTTTTTGGAAATTAAAAACGAAAAGAATTGTATTTATAATTATAGATTTTTAATATTTATTTTTATTTTAAGTGTTGTTTATAATAAGTTTCCTAATTCCGTGTGGTTTTTCTTTAATTGGTGGTCATTAAAAACTAAATTTTTGTGTTAAATAAGTAGTTTTTGTATATTTTAAAAGAGCTTTACAGGGTTTGAGAGACTCAGTTGCCTAATTCCGTTTGGTTTTTTTTCAATTGGTGGTCATTAAAAACGAAATTTTTGTGTTAAATAAGTAGTTTTTGTATCTTTTGAAAGAACTTTACAGGGTTGGAGAGACTCAGTTGCTTAATTCCGTGTGGTTTTTCTTCACTTGGTGGTCATTAAAAACGAAATTTTTGTGTTAAATAAGTAGTTTTTGTATCTTTTAAAAGAGCTTTACGGGGGTTGAGAGACTCAGTTGCCGGATTCCGTGTGGTTTTCTTTACTTGGTAGTCATTAAAAACGAAATTTTTGTGTTAAATAAGTAGTTTTTGTATCTTTTAAAAGAGCTTTACGGGGGTTGAGAGACTCAGTTGCCGGATTCCATGTGGTTTTTCTTTACTTGATGGTCATTAAAAACGAAATTTTTGTGTTAAATAAGTAGTTTTTGTATCTTTTAAAAACGAAATTTTTGTGTTAAATAAGTAGTTTTTTTGTATCTTTTAAAAGAGCTTTAAGGGGTTTGTTGGGATGTGTAGTTTGCTTTTAGGACTTTTCAGAGCTATGATTCTTAGTCTCTCATCGGCGTTTGTTGTCTGAAACTTCTAATTTGGGATGAATAGTTTGCTGAGAAGTTAACTTTTAGTATTTTATGGTTTTATGTGCCTGAAATCATGAATTAGAATAGTTAATTAGCTGTTTAGGTTTTCAGACATAGTTTTTTAGATGTTCACGGGTGTTGGGTTCCTGGAGGGTTTTATGACTCCTCCTCTCAATGAATTCAGATGGTTTTAGGACTCGTCCCCCTAGCCATAACTCCATTCAACCTTGAGCGAGGATATAAAAGTTTGATGAAGTATTTTTCTACTTAACAACTACATTAATAACTTTCAAGATGATAGGACAGTATGACACAGAATTTATCAGTTACCGAGAGTTCAATGACTCCTCCCCACACTGAATTCAGATGGTTTTAAGACTCATCTCACTAGTCATAACTCCGTTCAACCTTGAGCGAAGGTATAAAAGTTTGATGAAGTATTTCTCCACTTACCAACCACATTAATAGCCTCCAAGATGATAGGACTGTATGACACTGAATATATCAGTTTGAAAAAATCATCTTGCGGTGTTATATTCGAATGTGGTTTTTTATTATTGTCTATGGATCTCGAAGAAATTGACTGTTATTATTGGATAGTGAACTATAATCTGTTTGAGTATGATAAAAGCTTGTGGAGTACTACATTACGTTGTATAAACACACTGGGATTCTATGATAGAGTGATTACACCACTTAATAATACTGGTCAGGAACTGAGAAATGTCCAGAAGGAAGTCAGTGAAATTTGCAGCTTTTTTGGAGTTGAAGCACTCTACGTAAAGGGCAATGTACCTACAGATAAAGTTTTAATTCAAAAGTGTGACCCTAGGATTCCACTTTTCAATCTAGAAGAGTTTAAGTGTCCTAAATTTGAAGGGGGTTATCACCGCCCTGAAGACCAGGTTAGGTTCTTCGCACAGTGGATACCTAAGAACATACCTGATCGTGATAAATCCATAAGACATGTTAAAAACTATTATATATCATAGGACCATCGTTTGTAGAATGTTAAAGAATTACCTCTAAGTATTATTTTTATGCAAAAATTTGTTGTTGTTTTTTATTTATAAAAAAAAAAATATTTTAAAAAAATTAATCAAAAAAAATATGTAATAGTAACCCCTCTTTTTTCTTTATAACATTTATATTTTAAGTAAGTAAAAAAAAATTTAATGAATTCACCTCTTGGATACACAATACAGAAACTTCATTTAAGAAACTATGAAAAAAATTGTAAGTAAGTAAGTAACAAATTCTTTCTTAAAGTCACCTCTTGGATACACAATACAGAAATTTTCATTAAAGAAATTATGAAAAAATTGTAAATAAGTAGCATATTCTTTCTTGAATTCACCTGCTGGATAAACAAAGACATTTCGTTCAAGAAATTATGACAAAATTCTAAGTAAGTAACAAACTCTTTATTGTTTACATGACTTAGATACACGATGTAGAAATTTAATTCAAGAAATTATGAAAAAATTCTCAGAAAGTAACAATTTCTTTCTTGAAGTCATCTCTTGGATACACAATATGGAAATTTCATTCAGGAAATTATGAAAATATTTGTAAGTAAGTACCAAACTCTTTATTGATTTCCCCTCTTGGATATACAGTTCAGATACTTCATTCAAGAAATTATGAAAAAAAATCTCAAGTAAGTAGCTTTTTTTATCTTTATCACAAACAATTTTCACTTAGCTAAATGATGTAGAAATTATTGAAAAATTCTAAGAAAGTAACAATTTCTTTCTTGAAGTCAACTCTTGGATACGCAATACGGAAATTTCATTCAAGAAATTATGAAAATATTTGTTAGTAAGTAACAAACTCTTTATTGATTTCACCTCTTGGATATACAGTACAGATACTTCATTCAATAAATTATGAAAAAAATCGAAAGTAAGTAACTTTTTTTTCTCTTTATCACAAACAATTTTCCCTTAGCTACATGATGTAGAAATTTAATTCAAGAAATTATTAAAAAATTCTCAGTAAGTAACAATTTCTTTCTTGAAGTCAACTCTTGGATACACAATTTCATTCAATAAATTATGAAAAAATTGTAACTAAGTAGCAAATTCTTTCTTGAATTCACCTGTTGGATTAACAAAAATACATTTCGTTCAAGAAATTATGACCAAATTCTAAGTAAGTAACAAACTCTTTATTTTTTTCAAGAGTTAGATATATAATGTAGAAATTTAATTTAAGAAATTATGAAAAAAATTCTCGGTAAGTAACAATTTCTTTCTTGAAGTCAACTCTTGGATACACAATACGGAAATTTCATTCAAGAAATTATGAAAATATTTTTAAGTAAGTAACAAACTCTTTATTGATTTCACCTCTTGGATATACAGTACAGATACTTCATTGAAAAAATTATGAAAAAAACGCAAGTAAGTAACTTTTTTTTCTCTTTATCACAAACAATTTTCACTTACCTACACGATGTAGAAATTTGATTCAAAAAATTATGAAAAAATTCTCAGTAAGTAACAATTTCTTTCTTGAGGTCAACTCATGAATACACAATACGGAAATTTCATTCAAGAATTTCATGACTTAGATACACGATGTAGAAATTTGATTCAATAAATTATGAAAAAATTTCTCAGTAAGTAACAATTTCTTTCTTGAAGTCAATTCTTGGATACACAATACGAAAATTTCATTTAAGAAATTATGAAAAAATTGTAAGCAAGTAACAAACTCTTTCGTAACAAACTCTTTCCTGAAGTCACCTCTTGGATACACAATGCAAAAACTTCATTTAAGAAACTATGAAAAAATTGTAAGTAAGTAACAAATTCTTTCTTGAAGTCACCTCATGGATACACAATACAGAAATTTCATTAAAGAAATTATGAAAAAATTGTAAGTAAGTAGCAAATTCCTTCTTGAATTCACCTGCCGGATAAACAAAAAGACATTTCGTTCAAGAAATTATGACAAAATTCTAAGTAAGTAACAAACTCTTAATTGTTTTCACGACTAAGATATACGATGTAGAAATTTAATTCCAGAAATTATGATGAAATTCTCAGTAAGTAACAAACTCTTTTTTTGATTTCACCTCTTGGATATACAGTACAGATACTTCATTCAAGAAATTATGAAAAAAAATCGCAAGTAACTTTTTTTTTTCTCTTTATCACAAACAATTTTCACTTAGCTACACGATGTAGAAATTTAATTCAAGAAATTATGAAAAAATTCTCAGTAACCCCACCAGTTCCTACACATTGCAAAAAAGTGAGCAGTACAAAAACTCCACGTTTTCAACCAGACTGGTTTTTTAGCTAAATCTTTGGAAACAGCCCAGCCTCTATTTCTGATCGTTTAAGTTTTGATGTTAGTTTTGTCAGTCAAAAGCTATGACCTTGAGAAAAGAGCTTGAGAAAATTGCCTGATTATCGAAAAAATGAGAAGCAACATCGTGTCTCAGGGACCAGCATAGAGTACAATTCATTCAAGAAATTATGAAAATATTTGTAAGTAAGTAATAAACACGTTTTGAAACTACATGCTATTTGCATACCTTTCCTTGGCACCTTTCCAAACGAGCGGGGATACCCCACTGGTTCCTACACATTGCAAACAGTGTGCAGTACGAAAACTTGGCACCTTTCCAAACGAGCGGGGATTCCCCACTGGTTCCTACACATTGCAAAAAGCGAGCAGTACGAAAACTCCACGTTTTCAACCAGACTGGTTTTTTAGGGACCAATCAGGAGAGACATGCAAAGTCGACATAGCTTTAACTTCATTTTTTAAGGTTAATTCTCTCCTGATTGGCATGTCTCTCCTGATTGGTCCCTAAAAAACCAGTCTGGTTGAAAACGTAGAGTTTTCGTACTGCTTACTTTTTGCAATGTGTAGGAACCAGTGGGGAATCCCCGCTCGTTTGGAAAGGTGCCAAGTTTTCCTACTGCACACTTTTTGCAATGTGTAGGAACCAGTGGGGTATCCCCGCTCATTTGGAAAGGTGCCAAGGAAAGGTATGCAAATAGAATGTAGTTTCAAAACGTGTTTATTACTTACTTACAAATATTTTCATAATTTCTTGAATGAATTGTACTCTATGCTTGTCCCTGAGACACGATGTGGCTTCTCATTTTTCGATAATCAGGCAATTTTCTCAAGCTTTTTTCTCAAGGTCATAGCTTTTGACGGACAACACTAACATCAAAACTTAAACGATCAGAAATAGAGGCTGGGCTGTTTCCAAAGATTTAGCTAAGAAATCAGTCTGGTTGAAAACGTGGAGTTTTCGTACAGCTCACTTTTTTGCAATGTGTAGGAACTGGTGGGGTTACTGAGAATTTTTTCATAATTTCTTGAATTAAATTTCTACATCGTGTAGCTAAGTGAAAATTGTTTGTGATAAAGAGAAAAAAAAGTTACTTACTTGCGATTTTTTTTTCATAATTTCTTGAATGAAGTATCTCTACTGTATATCGAAGAGGTGAAATAAAAAAAAAGAATTTGTTACTTACTGAGAATCTCATCATAATATCTTGAATTAAATTTTTATACCGTATATCTTAGTCGTGAAAACAATTAAGAGTGTGTTTCTTACTTATAATTTTGTCATAATTTCTTGAACGAAATGTCTTTTTGTTTATCCGGCAGGTGAATTCAAGAAGGAATTTGCTACGTACTTACAATTTTTTCATAATTTCTGTAATAAAATTTCTGTATTGTGTATCCATGAGGTGACTTCAAGAAAGAATTTGTTACTTACTTACAATTTTTTCATAGTTTCTTAAATGAAGTTTTTGCATTGTGTATCCAAGAGGTGACTTCAGGAAAGAGTTTGTTACGAAAGAGTTTGTTACTTGCTTACAATGTTTTCATAATTTCTTTAATAAAATTTTAGTATTGTGTATCCAAGGGTTGACTTCAAGAAAGAAATTGTTACTTACTGAGAATATTTTCATAATTTCTTGAATCAAATTTCTAAATTGCGTATCTAAGTCATGAAATTCTTGAATGAAATTTCATTATTGTGTATTCATGAGTTGACTTCAAAAAAGAAATTGTTACTTACTGAGAATTTTTTCATAATTTCTTGAATTAAATTTCTAAATCGTGTAGGAAAGTGAAAATTGTTTGTGATAAAGAGAAAAAAAAGTTACTTACTTGCGATTTTTTCATAATTTTTTCAATGAAGTGTCTGTACTGTATATCCAAGAGGTGAAATCAATAAAGAGTTTGTTACTTACTTACAAATATTTTCATAGTTTTTTGAATGAAATCTCTGTATTGCTAATCCAAGAACTGACTTCAATAAAGATATTGTCACTTACATATAATTTTTTTCATAATTTATTGAATTTAATGTATAGATAGTATGTCTAACTCATGAAAAAATTAAAGAGTTTGTGACTTACTTAGAATTTTTTCGTAATTTCTTGAACGAAATGTATTTTTGTTAATCGAACATGTGAATTCAAGAAAGAATTTGCTACTTAGTTACAATTTTTTCATAATTTCTTGAATGAAATTGTGCATCCAAGAGTTGACTTCAAGAAAGAAATTGTTACTTACTGAGAATTTTTGAATAATTTCTTGAATTAAATTTCTACATCATGTAGCTAAGTGAAAATTGTTTGTGATAAAGAGAAAAAAAAGTTACTTACTTGCGATTTTTTTCATAATTTCTTGAATGAAGTATCTGTACTATATATCCAAGAGGTGAAATCAATAAAGAGTTTGTTACTTACCAACAAATCTTTTCATAATTTCTTGAATGCAATTTCCGTATTGCGTATCCAAGAGTTGACTTCAAGAAATAAATTGTTAGTTACTGAGAGTTTTTCAATAATGTCTACATCATTTAACTAAGTGAAAATTTTTTGTGATAAAGAGAAAAAAAGCTACTTACTTGCGATTTTTTTCATAATTTCTTGAATGAAGTATCTGAACTGTATATCCAAGAGGTGAAATCAATAAAAAGTTTGTTACTTACTTACAAATATTTTCATAATTTCCTGAATGAAATTTCCATATTGTGTATCCAAGAGATGACTTCAAGAAAGAAATTGTTACTTTCTGAGAATTTTTTCATAATTTCTTGAATTAAATTTCTACATCGTGTATCTAAGTCATGTAAACAATAAAGAGTTTGTTACTTACTTAGAATTTTTTCATAATTTCTTGAACGAAATGTCTTTGTTTATTCAGCAGGTGAATTCAAGAAAGAATTTGCTACTTATTTACAATTTTTTCATAATTTCTTTAATGAAAATTTCTGTATTGTATATCCAAGAGGTGACTTTAAGAAAGAATTTGTTACTTACTTACTTACAATTTTTTTCATAGTTTCTTAAATGAAGTTTCTGCATTGTGTATCCAAGAGGTGACTTCAGGAAAGAGTTTGTTACTTGCTAAAAATATAAACATTATAAATAATAAGGACGGTTTAAGATTACATATATTTATTTATTAAATTTATAAAAATATTTTTTTCTTTTGAGAAAAAAAAAACAACAAAAAATGTTTACGTAAAAATAGTACTTATATTTACCTCTTAAACATCCACACACGATGGTCCCATGATATAAAAAAGTTTTTATCATGTCTTTTGGATTTATCACGATCAGGAATGTTCTTAGGTATCCACTGTGCGAAGAACCTAACCTGGTCTTCAGGACGGTGATAACCCCCTTCAAATTTAGGACACTTAAACTCTTCTAGATTGAAAAATGGAATCCTAGGGTCACACTTTTGAATTAAAACTTTATCTGTAGGTACATTGCCCTTTACGTAGAGTGCTTCAACTCCGAAAAAGCTGCAAATTTCAATGACTTCCTCCTGGACATTTCTCAGTTCCTGACCAGTATTATTAAGTGGTGTAATCACTCTATCATAGAATCCCAGTGTGTTTTTACAACGTAATGTAGTACTCCACAAGCTTTTATCATACTCAAACAGATTATAGTTCACTATCCAATGATAACAGTCAATTTCTTCGAGATCCATAGACAATAATAAAAAAAGTCAATTCAAATAGAACACCGCAAGATGATTTGTTCAAACTGATAAATTCAGCGCCATACTGTCCTATTATCTTGGAGGTTATTAATGTAGTAGGTAAGTAGAGAAGTACTTCATCAAACCTTTATACCTTCGCTCAAGGCTGAACTGAGTTATGACTAGTGAGATGAGTCTTAAAACCATCTGAATTCATTGTGGGGAGGAGTCATTGAACTCTCGGTAACTGATAAATTCTGTGTCATACTGTCCTATTATCTTGGAAGTTATTAATTTAGTTTTTAAGTAGAGAAATACTTCATCAAACTTTTATAACTTCGCTCAAGGTTGAACGGAGTTATGGCTAGGGGGACGAGTCCTAAAACCATCTGAATTCATTGAGAGGAGGAGTCATAAAACCCTCCAGGAACCGAACACCCGTGAACATCTAAAAAACTATGTCTGAAAACCTAAACAGCTAATTAACTATTCTAATTCATGATTTCAGGCACATAAAACCATAAAATACTAAAATTTAACTTCTCAGCAAACTATTCATCCCAAATTAGAAGTTTCAGACAACAAACGCCTATGAGAGACTAAGAATCATAGCTCTGAAAAGTCCTAAAAGCAAACTACACATCCCAACAAACCCCTTAAAGCTCTTTTAAAAGATACAAAAAAACTACTAATTTAACACAAAAATTTCGTTTTTAAAAGATACAAAAACTACTTATTTAACACAAAAATTTCGTTTTTAATGACCATCAAGTAAATAAAAACCACAAGGAATAAGGCAACTGAGTCTCTCAACCCCCTTAAAGCTCTTTTAAAAGATACAAAAACTACTTATTTAACACAAAAATTTCGTTTTTAATGACTACCAAGTAAAGAAAAACCACACGGAATTAGGCAATTGAGTCTCTCAAACCCTGTAAAGCTCTTTTTAAAAGATACAAAAACTACTTATTTAACACACAAATTTCGATTTTAATGACAACCAAGTGACGAAAAACCACACGGAATTAAGCAACAGAGACTCTTCAACCCTGTCAAGCTCTTTTAAAAGATACAAAAACTACTTATTTAACACAAAAATTTCGTTTTTAATGACCACCAAGTGAAGAAAAACCACACGGAATTAGGCAACTGAGTCTCTCTAACCCTGTAAAGCTCTTTTAAAAGATACAAAAACTACTTATTTAACACAAAAATTTCGTTTTTAATGACCACCAAGTGAAGAAAAACCACACTGAATTAGGCAACTGAGTCTCTCCAACCCTGTAAAGCTCTTTTAAAATATACAAAAACTACTAATTTAACAAAAAATTTTAGTTTTTTACGACCACCAAGTAAAGAAAAACCACACGGAATTAGGCAACTGAGTCTCTCAATCCCCGTAAAGCTCTTTTAAAATATAGAAAAACAACTAATTTAAAACAAAAATTTCGTTTTTAATTACCACCAAGTGAAGAAAAATCACACGGAATTAGGCAACTTAGTCTCCAAAACCCTGTAAAGCTCTTTTAAAAGATACAAAATCTACTGATTTAACACAAATATTTCGTTTTTAATGACCCTCAAGTAAAGAAAAATCACACGGAATCAGGCAACTGAGTCTCTCTAACCCTGTAAAGCTCTTTTAAAAGATACAAAAACTACTGATATAACACAAAAATTTCGTTTTTAATGACCACCAAGTGAAGAAAAACCACACAGAATTAGGCAACTGAGTCTCTCAAACCCTGTAAAGCTCTTTTAAAAGATACAAAAACTACTTATTTAACACAAAAATTTCGTTTTTAATGACCATCAAGTAAAGGAAAACCACACGGAATTAGGCAACTGAGTCTCTCAAACCCTGTAAAGCTCTTTTAAAAGATACAAAAACTACTTATTTAACACAAAAATTTCGTTTTTAATGACTACTAAGTGAAGAAAAACCACATGGAATTAGGCAACTGAGTCTCTCAAACCCTGTTAATCTCTTTTAAAAGATACAAAAACTACTTATTTAACACAAAAATTTCGTTTTTAATGACCACCAAGTGAATAAAAACCACACTGAATTAGGCAACTGAGTCACTCAAACCCTGTAAAGATCTTTTAAAATATACTAAACCTACTTATTTAACACAAAAATTTAGTTTTTAATGACCACCAAGTAAAGAAAAACCACACGGAATTAGGCAATTGAGTCTCTCTAACCCTGTAAAGCTCTTCTAAAATATACAAAAACTACTTATTTAACACAAAAATTTCGATTTTAATGACCAGCAAGTAAAGAAAAAACACACGGAATTAGGCAACTGAGTCTCTCAATCCCAGTAAAGCTCTTTTAAAAGATACAAAAACTAATTATTTAACACACAAATTTCGTTTTTAATGACCACCAAGTGAAGAAAAAGCACACGGAATCAGGCAACTGAGTCTCTCAAACCCCTTAAAGCTCTTTTAAAAGATACAAAAACTACTTATTTAACACAAAAATTTCGTTTTTAATGACCCCCAAGTAAAGTAAAACCACACGGAATTAGGCAACTGAGTCTCTCAACTCCGTGCTACTCGACCCCATTTAACTAATCCCCGTGTAACTGAATCCGTATGTAACTGAACCCTCGTGCAAGTCAACCCTCGTGCAACTCAACTCCCTCAAAATACTTTTCAACCAATCTCCTCCAATTCACAAATCCCATTACCCCTTTTTTTTGCAAAGGTTAATCAAACATCTCCGATTGTAAAAGCATTAAAAAATTTTCCACTCACTAATTACCCCTTTTTTGCAAATGCTAAACAGGAAAAAAAAACTGTCCTTTTATTCAAATCCTAATCACCAATCAAGTTATACTCGTTCCTCTTGGCAAAGGTGTAATGATCTGTAAATCATAATATAAAAAAACATGTCTGCCAAGCCATGTAGAGCTCATTGTAATAGGCAAATGACCCTGGTAACCCAATTACTTGAAAGTACACACACAACCTGTTTGGTACGGGGGACCCATAGAAATAGTACCTTGGACTATACTAAAAACTTCAAAATTGGTTTCAAATTTATAAAAATAGTCAACACATGTGAACTATAGATACCAGTAGCAATTTTTTCATTAAGTCATTAATCTCAGTAATTCATTGATAATATTTAAGAACAAGCATTGTTTGCCGTTTCTAGATAGGTAAATTAAATAGACAAAGTTCAACCTATAAGTAAGGGGTAAAATTAGAACTTAAGACAAACATGAACTAAATTAAAAAAATAAATTCAAACTTAAACTAAAAAGGGAGTTTTGATGACAATTTACACATTATTGGTTTTTCGTGCTGATTCTAAGGTTCTAAGTGTTCCCCCCCTCCCCCGTTAAATCCTCTCCGCGGAAAAAAACAAAAATACCCCTGCCCAAGAAAATACCTCTCGCAGAAAATACTCCCCCGCTGTAAATACCCCCTGCGGAAAATACCTCCTCGGAACATGCATTTTTTTATTGTTCGTTTCTACTATGCTTCCCATTCTTTTGGTTAGCTCATAATTACCATGTAGTCACCGATTAACCACCACTCCTCCCACCACCCTTGCGGCCGTCAATGTTCCAAATATAGTACTTATTGTAGTCTCATTTTTGTGACACTTTTGTACCATTTTTGGCACTTTTTTTAAAGTGGCATTTTTGGGGAAACGTGACTATTGTGACACATTTTAGTAAAAGGGGTATTTTTTTTCAAATTAGCACTTTTTTATCAAACAAAAATTTTTTCAGAAAAAAACTGGAAGGAAAACGGTCAATGTTGAAGCATCGATATCCTTTTTCCTTTTCCATCTCTCTGTTTTCAGATTCAGAAGCACTCTATTGCTATGTTTATGCTTCTTCATATTAATCATAAATCTTATGCTTCATCACCATCACATTCATCATAAAAAACATCAACTTTGTAAACCTGCTGATTAATCACTACCAAAAAAGGATTGGACGCACTCAGTGGCACCATTTTTGGGGACAGGAGGGGGGGCAAGGCCCCCCTGATTTATTGAGGGGCCCAATTTTCAAATCTGAAGCTCTTAGTTTATTCTTCCTTTTTCAATTTCTTTTGGTTGCTTTCGATTTATTCCTGAAAAACCAAAAACCAGATCATTAGAAAACAGAAAATTGAAGACACTCAAAGATTTGCAGCAAAATCATTCATTTACAGAATATCTCCTTTGTTATGGTTTCATCAGGTCCAGCCTGTCACATTATACTTTCTCCAATAATTTATGTACCCGGTCAGCCTGTAAAGTCATTTCCATGGCCATTAGGCCATATCCATGGCTCGAATATTCAAAAGAACAGGACTAGGTATTCTGCTTCTGTTGCCGACACTTCAGTGGATCATTGCTAAGATCAGGCGAAATCTATGGCGCAAGAGCATTCATCGACGTAGGATTGAGAAAGTGGAAAGACATTTCAGAGCTGGTAAGGCAGCACAAAAGCAGTGACCAGCAGAAAGCATGTACCATTTCCTGGACTAAATTCAAAGCTATTCAGCAGAGACGGCTGAATCTGTTGCCTCTTGCCTCTCCAAATAACGGGGAAAGGAAATATTAGAGAACAGACGGTATGTAAAGGCTCTGCTAAAAACTACAGTCTTACTTGGATGGCAAAGTCTTGCGATTCGTGGCCATGATGAAGGAGAGTCCAGTGGCAATCGAGGGAATTTCGGTGAGACGGTAGGTCTTTCAACGGAAATCAACCCGGGCCTGATGGACAAGTCTTGCAAGGCCTATAGCCATTACTTGTCACACGAGTACCAAAACGAATACATTGAGGTCATAGGAAATAAAATTTAAAGTTATATCGAGAAAGAAGTCGAAGAAGCAAAATATTTTGCCGTTCTTGCTGACGAAACAAAAGACCTCTCAAAAAAGGAACAACTTGCGATCTTAGTGCGCTATGTTCATGATATGAAAATCAAAGAAATAGCTATAGGTTGTTACCACGCAGCGTTTCCACTTTTTGATTTCAATTTTCCCTATTTTTATATCAATTCTCCCTTATTTTCCCTATGTTTAGGTCTGATTTCTCCCTATTTTTCTCCCTAGAAAGAAGAGATATTTTGCTTTACATTTCCACACAATCTACATGATTGCATGATTTGATGTTGCACAGCGCAGGATTAAATTGTTATCATTTTACTTCGGATAATGATATATATGCGCTTCCTTAATTAGGGATACTTGATTTTGTCACTGCGAGTCTCCAGACTAAATATCTTTATCCAGTACTGCTCAACTGACAGGTCTTCAAGTTGGGCATCTCCCAAATGAAGCTCAGTAACATCAGTCATTAACTGTGACCTCCATTCTACGTCCATTTTCTGGAGACAACACTTTTCTCTTAGAACAGGAAATCTCAAAAACAGTTGTCTTTGAGATTTTGGTTTCAAATTTTTTGCATTTCTTGGTTCAGCCAAAGCGTCCTGGATGGGTTTTGGATTTGCTTGATTAGGACTATATAGTATTTTAAAAAAGACCGGTAAAAGAGATCAATATTATCACTTGGCCCTTGAGCATCTACGAGTCCTTGCATTGCATTGGTTACAGCTATTCCCACATATGTCTGGTTTAAAGGCAGGTACTCACTTGAAAGGTAAGGATCCAGTTCGGTAAACAAAGCAAAACTGCGAATATAGTCCAGTTTCATGGAGTTAGACGCAACATCATTCACAAGTTTGCTTCAGTCAGAAGTTCAGCTTTTAATCAATCACAAATCATTCACAAGTTTGCCTTTAGGGAGTGAAGAACTGGAAGCTCAGATTAAAAATCCTTTTTAAATGCATTGAAGAGACAAAGAGAGCACTCTATGAATTCAAGATACGACTGTGTGAACTTCATTTCCAATTTTGACAAGATAACCTCATTGGTTTGCAGTTGGGTCGTCAAAATTGGTCTTTATGAAAAACTGAGTAATAGCAACCTGATGCTTAATAAGCCTCTTTATGCAGGCCTGAAGGAACAACCAACGGGTTTATCCTGGTGTAAGAAATGAGAGTGCTTTGGATTGAAAAAATTCCTGAAATTCAGGATACTTATCTCGTATGGAAGCGCTTCTCGAAAAGTGGGCATAGATATTTTTGCGCCGAGTCTTCTTGTGTCTTGGGAAGTGACAAGCATGCATATGATGAACATAAGTGAATAAGATGGCATAATCATTTCACATTAAATACATGGGACACATTGGCTTTCATTAGTGTTGAAGCAGGTCTATTGCCTCTAAACTGACTTTAGTAGTATTTGTACAAAATCCAACAGTATTTTGCTAGGGAATTAAGTCTTTTTTTCAATGACTTGTTAGATTTAGTTAGTAAGACCCTCAGCCAATCCATAACTAAATTCATTTTAGTGATGGTAAAGTTCAGGGGATAAAGTTTATTTCCGATGCAAATGCATGTTAAATTTTGATTCAGGATGCACTTTTGACTAAAGAGGTAAGTTTATTTCTTAGCTACCTGAATAATCCGTTAATATAAACCTTGCCCACAATTGCTGCATAGCCAAACCAATACTCCCTTATGTCGGTAGTTTACCCCAATCAAAGCCATCGCATAAAAAATAAAATAAATACTAGACTACCTAAATAATGTTCCAGGGTCCAGCTTTTTGAAATTTCGGCAATTACAGCACCGTAATCCAGTGTTACTACATAAGTTTTTTTAAAAACCGAGCATACGCAATCTTTGACAATTTTTCAGCCTTTTGTTTGAAAACATAAAGTTTTTCCTTAAAATCCTTACTTTACCCCAGATTTCCCTAAAAATCCTTACTTTACCCAAGATACCCCTTTGTCCCTAGATTCAAAATAAGTGTCCCTAAAAGAAGTGATTTCTCCCTAAAATAGGGTAATATCCCTAAAAGTGGAAGCCCTGTTACCACGTGCGCAAGCTTGATGCTGAGAGTTTGGCCGACTTTATTTACAACAAAAAAAGGGTATCGGCCTTGACTGGTCAAAATGTGTCGGACAATGCTATAACGGGACGAGTGCAATGAGCGGACGTTTTTCAGAAGTACAGGCCCGTCTCCAGTAAAAAGCACCATAAGCAGTGTACACTCACTGTCATTTCCATAGACTTAACCTTGTTATTGGCGATTGTATGCAGAAAATACAAAGAATTTCGTCAGTATTTTCAGTATTGCAAACAGTTTATGATTTTGTATCCAATAGCAACACTCGAAACCAGTTGTCTCTCGAGGCCCAGAAAACTGCCAACGTGTCCATGCTAACGCTTGAAAGGGCAGTTGTGACACGTTGGTCTTGCTGTTATAGACCAATGGCTAAAATTATTGTAAGATATGACTGCATACTCGCAGTTCTGTCAGTTGCTCAAGAATCTTCTGACAGGGAGGAAGCAGCAGAAGCTACAGGTCTTAAGAATCAACTAGAGTTGTTTCCCTCCATATTCATTTTGCAAGTCATTCACGAAGTTCTTGCAGTGATCAACCCTCTTTCTGAACAACTGCAGGCCCCAGATCTGATCATTTCAGAAGCCTGCACTTTAATCACCAAAACAAAAAAAAACAACTGAAGACAATGCGTGATGTCAAGTATTTTCGAGTCCTATACGGCAAGTCTAAGGAGATGGCTATCAATGTCGGAGCTGATCTGTCGGAAACAAACGCTCTTGCTTCAACCATACCAGCAAAATCAAAACGAGTTCAGAAGATATCCAGAAGACTTAGGGACTATTTGACGATATCAACACTTGGAAAGCACAGCACTGATTTTGAGGGCACAAAAACAGAAGAGGAAATGCGAAGAGAGTTCTACGAGGTTTTGGACAGAGTGGTAAATGAGTTTGAAGAGTGTTTTTCTGTCCAGCTGCCAACATTAGATGCCACACGAAGATTTAACCTCAAATCTGAAGACTAACCCCATTTCTTCATGAACACAGATTTACTTCTCGAGATTGCGACATACTTCGATAAGGCTGGCATCGATCTTGTTGAGGTCGTGAGGGTAGTCCTCACACTCCCGCTCACAACATGCCCAAATGAACGATTTTTCTCTGTGTTGACAATTGTGAAGGATTACCTTCAGACAACAGTGGACAACGAGCGACTTTCGCATTTGCTCTTTATGTTCTCTGAAAAGGCTGCAGTGAATGAGCTCGATTTTGAAAAGCTTGTGGACGACTTCGCAAAAATAAAGTTAAGGAGATATCCATTGCTTAAGTAACTGCACGTAACTTTCAGTTTTAATTGTGTGGTAAATGTTCCATCTTGTAACGGTTTTTTTGGTCCCTAGCCAGGTTACAAAAGGTAAAATCTAAATAAATTACGCTGCTTTAATGTGTATTCGAATACTAATTTGAAGAGTAATCTACCAAACTGATTAATTACATTTTGAGTCTGGACGGGGGCCCAAAATTGATCTTTGCCCCCCCCCTGAGGTTTTCTGAAATGGCGTTACTGGACGACTTCCTTCTTTTATCTATTTCATAGTCACGAAGTTTTGAGTGTAATAAGTGATAATTTCTTTAAGTTTTGTCTCCCATGTACTTCAGCAGAAGGATATCCTACAGTTTTTGCCAAATAAATTATTTGAAAGAGTTAGTGTCTGATTGATTATTAGCTGTATTTATCATAGGATCATCAATAGCTTGCGATTTATGTTCGCGGCATTCTGTTCAGTATTTTCAGAGAAAAGTTTCGAGCACCCGACCGCACTGTAATGATCCAGTTAGTTCATTGTGTGGAATTAATTACAAACACGGATTATATTACAATTTTTTTCTTTTCCAGTTCTTACAGTATTGAAAATCAAAATACAATCACAGTGAAACAAATTCTTGAACTGATGGATCTTTCAACAATTAATATCATTATACATCAAATATTCAATTTGATTTTGTTTATACTTTCCAAGATTGTTTAAGACGCATATAGTTTTCAGTAAAGCGCCAATGACGCAGTAGGTTTTAGACTTTTACAGTGAGAGAAGGAGGTCACACCCAAACTCTTGTTTGTAGTGTTTTTTGTTCGTTTCAAGCTTGATTTGCATATTCAATTTACGTTTCACTCGTTTTAAGGTTTATTTATCATTTACATTAATATCTATTGTATGTTTGTTTGCATTGATTGTTTATTTAATTTCTGTTCGTTTTAAGTTTCATTTATACTTCAATAGGAAAATATTGTTTTTCGTTTTAAGCTTGATTTTCAATCTAAGCATTACTCGCTTTAAGATCTGTTTATTCATTTATATTATTACTTGTTGTGTTTTTGCTATGATTTTTTACTTATTTTTTGTTCGTTTTGGGTTTCATTTATTCTTTAATAGTAATTTCTGGTCGTTTTGAGTATGAATTTATCAGGTATTTGTATCTGCTGAGCATAAGTTTAACATGGCCGTAACTTTTCTTTGAAAAACTTTTTTTTCAGAAAGTTTTTTAATTAATTTTTGTTTGTTTTTCATTTCAAAAAATTTCAGGTTTTAAAAAATTCTTCATCTCAATATCGAACTTAAAAAAAAATTGAACATTCGTCTAAGTATCAAACCTGATGTCAAAGTAACAATATCAAAGTGGAAAAAATGGGTTTGTGTCAGCCTCGGAGTTTTTATTATCTGATGTTTGAACTATTTTTAACAAAATTACTATCTCAAAATTTTTATCGGATGGGTTTGGGGAAAAAGGGCGAGGGGGGACTAGATTAAGCTTCGGTCTCTTTTGACTCTTTAAAAGTGAAATAGAACTTTCTGTTTTCAATCAAATGAGCCCTCGCTGAAGTTTATACGAGTATCCCTTCTGTAAGAGCCATATTAATCCCCAGAGTATAACTTAAAATGCCTGTCCCGGGCCCTGGGGGGTTGTGTCGACCTTGGAGTTTTTATATCTGATGGTTGAACTATTTTTAACAAAATGGTCACCTGAAATTGTTATCGGATGGGTTTATCCACCCAATAAACCCAAAGCCGTGGAGGGCGAGAGGAGCTAGTTGCCCTCTGATCTTTTTTCACTCTGAGAAAATGAAATACAACTTTTAATTTCCATTCAAATGAACCCTCTCTGAAGTTTATACGAGCAAACCTTCCATAAGAACCATATATGCCCCCAGAGCAATACTTACAACGCCTGCCCCGGCCCTGGGGGGGGTTATGTCAACACAGGAGTTTTTCTTATCTGACCTTTGAACTATGTTTAACGAAATGACCATACGTAAAGGAGTTTTTGTTATATGATCTTTGAACTATTTTTAACAAAATGGCTACATCAAACTTTTAATCAGATGTATTTGGAGAAAAAGGGCTAAGCGGGGGGGCGGGCAGTTGCCCTCTGATCTCTTTTGACTCTTAAAAACTGAACAAGAACTTTCAATTTCAAATCAAATGAACCCTCTCCGAAGTTTATAAGAGCATCTCTTCCATAAGAACTATATATGCCCCTAGAGCATTACTCATACCGCCTGCCTCCGGGCCCTGGTGGGTTCCGTCGACACAGGAATTTTTCTTATCTGACCTTTGAACTATTTTCAATGAAGTGGCTATTATAAAAATTTTATCGGATTGGCTTGGGGACCTCCTCAAAAACATATTTTCTATCTGGAAATCAACTACGCTGAACAAAATGGCTATCTAAAAATTTTGATTGGATGTGCTTGGGGGAATGATGGGCCTGGGGGGCTAGTTGCCCTTCAATCACTTTCGACTTTTAAAAATACCACTAGAACTCTCGATTTCCAATCGAATGAGCCCCCTTTGAAGTTTCTACGACAACACCTTCTATAAAAACCTTATATGCCCCCAGGGCATAACTTAAAACCCTAGCCCTGAGGGTTGTGGGGGAGGGTCCTCCTCAAGAATATATTTTATATCTCGAAATAAACTACGCTGAACAAAATGGCTATCTAAAAATTTTGATTAGTTGTGTTTGGGGGAATGATGGGCGTGGGGGGGCTAGTTGCCCTCCAATCACTTTTGACTATTAAAATGGGCACTAGCCCTTTGAATTTCCAATCGAATGAGTCTTTTTTGAAGTTTCTACGACAACGCCTTCTATAAAAACCTTATATGCCCCAAGGGCTTAATTTAAAACCCTTGCCCTGAGGGTTTTGGGAGAGTGTCCTCCTCCAAAACATATGTTCTGTCTGGAAATCAACTACGCTGAACAAAATGGCTATCTCAAAATTTTGATTGGATGTGTTTGGGGAAATGATGGGCGTGGGGGGAGGGGGCTAGGTGCCCTCCAATCACTTTCGACTATTAAAAAGGGCACTATCCCTTCGAATTTCCAATTGAATGAGTCTTTTTTGAAGTTTCTATGACAACGCCTTCTATAAAAACCTTATATGCCCCAAGGGCATAACTTAAAACCCTTGCCCTGAGGGTTTTGGGGGAGTTTCCTCCTCAAAAACTTATTTTATATCTGGAAATCAGCTAAGCTTAACAAAATGGCAATCTCAAAATTTTGATTGGATGTGTTTGGGAGAATGTTGGGCGTGGGGGGGGGGGGGCTAGTTGCCCTCCAATCACTTTCGACTATTAAAAAGGGCACTAGAATTCTCGATTTTCAATCGAATGAGCCCACTTTGAAGTTTCCACGACAACACCTTCTGTAAATACCTTAGAAGTCCCCAGGGCATAACTTTAAACCCGTGCCCTGAGGGTTGAGGGGGAGTGTCCTCCTCAAAAAGTTATTTTCTATCTGGAAACCAACTACGCCTAACAAAATGGCTATCTCAAATTTTGGATGGGATGTGTTGTGGGTAATAATGGGCGTGTGGGGGGGGGGGGGCGATGTGCCCTCCATTCACTTTCGACTATTAAAAAGAGCACTAGCGCTTTGAATTTTTAATCGAATGAGCCTTTTTTGAAGTTTCTACGACAGCGCCTTCTATAAAAACCGTATATTCCCCCAGGACATAACTAAAATCCTTTTTCCTTAGGGTGGTGGGTGAGTGTCTTTCTCAAAATTACATTTTCTGCCTGAAAATCAACTACGCTGAACCAATTGACTATCTCAAAGTTTTGATTAGTTGTGTGGGGAATGATGGGCGTGAGGGGGGCTAGTTGCCCTCCAATCACTTTCGACTATTAAAAAGGGCACTAGAACTCTTGATTTCCAATCAAATGAGCCCCTTTTGAAGTTTCTATGACAACGCCTTCAATAAAAACCTTATATGCCCCCAGGGCATAATTTAAAACCCTTGCCCTGAGGGTTGTGGGGGAGTGTACTGCTCCAAAACGTATTTTCTATCTGGAAATCAACTATGCTGAACAAAATGGTTATCTCATAATTTTGATTGTATGTGTTTGGGGGAATGATGGGCGTGGGGGAGGGCTCGTTGCACTCCAATCACATTCGACTATTAAAAAGAGCACTAGCCCTTTGAATTTCCAATTGAATGAGCCTTTTTTGCAGTTTCTATGACAACGCCTTCTATAAAAACCTTATATGCCCCAATGGCATAATTTAAAACCCTTGCCATGAGGGTTTTGGGGGAGTCTCCTCCTCAAAAATAAATTTTATATCTTTAAATAAACTACGCTTAACAAAATGGCAATCTCAAAATTTTGATTGGATGTGTTTGGGGGAATGTTGGGCGTGGGGGGGGGCTATGTGCCCTCCAATCACTTTGGACTATTAAAAAGGGCACTAGAATTCTCGATTTCCAATCGAATGATCCCACTTTGAAGTTTCTACGACAACGCCGTCTATAAAAACCTCAGAAGTCCCCAGGGCATAACTTAAAACCCTTGCCCTGAGGGTTGAGGCGGAGTGTCCTCCTCAAAAAGTTATTTTCTATCTTGAAATCATTTAAGCTGAACAAAATGGTTATCTCAAAATTTTGATTGGATATTTTGGGGGAAATGATGGGCGTGTGGGGGAGGGGGGTTAGTAGCACACCATACACGCTCGCCTTTAAATAGGGCACCAGCCCTTTAAGTTTCCAATCGAATTAGCCGTTTTTGATGTTTCTACGACAACGCTTTCTATAAAAACCTGATATGCCTCAATGATATAACTTAAAACCCTTACCCTGAGGGCTATGGGGGAGTGTCCTCCTCTAAATCATATGTTCTACCTGGAAATCAACTACGCTGAACAAAATGGCTATCTCAAAATTTTGATTAGATCTGTTTGGAGGAATGAAGGGCGTGGGGGAGGCTAGTTACCCTCCAATCACTTTCGACTATTAAAAAGGGCACTAGAACTCTTGATTTCCAATCGAATGAGCCCCCTTTTAAGATTCTACGACAACGCCTTCTATAAAAACCTTATTTGCCCCCAGGGCATAACTTAAAACCCTTGCCCTGAGGGTTGTGGGGAGTGTCCTCCTCAAAAACATATTTTCTATCTGGAAATCAACTACGCTGAACAAAATGGCTATCTCAAAATTTTGAATGGATGTGTTTGGGGGAATGATTGGCGTAGGGAGGGGGCTAGTTGCCCTCCAATCACTTTCAACTATTAAAAAGGCCACCAGCCGTTTGAATTTCCAATCGAAGGAGCCTTTTTTGAAGTTTCTACGACAACACCTTCTATAAAAACCTTATATGCCCCAAGGGCATAACTTAAAACCCTTGCCCTGAGGGTTGGGGGGGAATATCCTCCTCAAAATAATATTTCCTATCTGTAAATCAACCACGCTGAACAAAATGGCTATCTCAAAATTTTGATTGGATGTGTTTGTGGTAATGATTTGCGTGGGGGGGGGCTAGTTGCCCTCCAATCACTTTCGACTATTAAAAAGGGCACTAGAACTCTCGATTTCCAATCGAATAAGCCCCCTTTGAAGTTTCTACGACGACCCCTTCTATATGAAGTGCCTCTGGGAAAAAAAATAATCATAGGCAGCGCGCTAGCGCTGCCTAAGTAAAGAACGATGTGGCCACCATGTGTTTTTTTTTTCTTCTTCTTCTTTTTCGACAGGCACTTCGTATCAAAGGAGTTGTCGTAGAAACTTCGAAAAGGGCTCATTCGATTGGAAATTGAGGTGGCTAGTGCCCTTTTTAATAGTTGAAAGTGATTGGAGGGCAAATAGCCCCCCCCCCCCCCCAACGCCGATCATTCCCCCAAACACATCTAATCAAAATTTTGAGATAGCCATTTTATTCAGCGTAGTTGATTTCCAGATAGAGAATATCTTTTTGAGGAGGACTCTCTCCCACAACCCTCGGGGCAAGGGTTTTAAGTTATGCCCTAAGGGCATTCTTCTTTCTTCCACAGGCACTTCGTATTGAAGGAGTTGTCGTAGAATCTTAGAAAGGGGCTCATTCGATTGGAAATTGGAGTGGCTAGTGCCCTTTTTAATAGTCGAAAGTGATTAGAGGGCAACTAACCCCCCCCCCCACGCCAATCATTGCCCCAAACACATCCAATAAAAATTTTGAGATATCCATTTTGTTCAGCGTAGTTTATTTCCAGATAGAAAATATGTTTTTGAGGAGGACACTCCCCCACAACCCTCAGGGCAAGGATTTTAAGTTAAGCCGTGAGGGCATATAAAGTTTTTATAGAAGGCGTTGTCGTAAAAACTTCAAAACAGGCTCATTCGATTGGAAATTCAAAGGACTAGGGCCCTTTTTAACAGTTGAAAGTGATTGGAGGGCACCTAGCCCCCCCACCGCCCACGCCCTACATTTCCCCAAACACATCCAATCTAAACAATAAGTAGAACAACAGGACAGTGGAACGCAATACAAGACAGTGGAACGCAACTTTTAAATGAATATTTCGACCCTATATCCAAGGGCCGTCCTCAGCAAAACAAACGAAGAGAAAAAAAACAATATAAAAGAAACTTACATTAAAATTCAATCATTAAAACTGAAAAGTTTTTTTTTAAATCTTTTAAAGTTAAAATATTCATTTAAAGTTGCGTTCCACTGTCTTGTATAAAAATTTCCCTGTTGTTTTACTTATTGTTTATGATGGAAAGCCAGTGTGGTCTTCGTCGCTATTTACATCCAATCTAAATTTTGAGATAGCCATTTTGTTAAACTTAGTTGATTTCCATATAGAAAATATGCTTTTGAGGAGGACACTCCCCCACAACCCAAAGGGCAAGGGTTTTAAGTTATGCCCTGGGGGCATACAAGGTTTTTGTAGAAGTCGTTTTCGTAAAAACTTCAAAAGGGGCTCATTTTATTGGAAATTAAAAGAGCTAGTGCCCTTTTTAATAGTCGAAAGCGATTGGAGGGCAACTAGCCCCCCCCCGCGCCCATTATTCCCCAAACACATCAATTCAAAATTTTGAGATAGCCATTTTGTTCATCCTAGTTGATTTCCAGATACAAAATATGATTTTGAGGAGGAAACTCCCCCACAACACTCAGGGCAAGGGTTTTAAGTTATGCGCTGGGTGCATTTAAGGTTTTTATAGAAGGCGTTGTCGTAGAAACTTCAAAAAAGGCTCATTCGATTGGAAATTCAAAGGCCTAGTGCTCTTTTCAATAATCGAAAGTGATTGTAGGGCAACTAGCCCCCCCCCCACCCACGCCCATCTTTCCCCCAAACACATCCAATCAAAATTTTGAGATAGCCATTTTGTTCAGCGTAGTTGATTTCCAAATAGAAAACATGTTTTTGAGGAGTATAGTCCCCCACAGCCCTTAGGGCAAGGATTTTAAGTTATGCCCTGGGGGCATATAAGGTTTTTATAGAAGGTGTTGCTGTAGATACTTCAAAAAAACTCATTCGATTTGATATTCAACGGGCTAGTGCCCTTTTTAATAGTCGAAAGTTATTGGAGGGCAACTAGCCCCCCCCCCACGGCCCTCATTCCCCCAAACAGATCCAATAAAAATTTTGAGATAGCCATTTTGTTCATCGTAGTTGATTTCCAGATAGAAAATATGTTTTTGAGTAGGACACTCCCCCACAACCCTCAAGGCAAGGGTTATAAGTTATGCCCTGAGGGCATGTTGGTTTTTATTGAAATCTTTGTCGTAGAAACTTGAAAAAGGGCTCATTCGATTTGAAATTCAAAGGACTAGTACCATTTTTAATAGTCGAAAGTGATTTGTGATATTTTTTGTTGTTGTTGTTACTTAGACCAGGGCACTTCGTATCGAAGGAGTTGTCGTGGGAACTTCGAAAGGGGCTCACTCAATTGAAAACAGAAAGGGCTGATCCCCTTTTTAATAGTCAAAAGTGATTGAATGGCAACTAATTCCTTTTCCATTCCGACCCCTCTACGTCCACCCTCCCATTTGCCCATTATGTTTAAAAACTAAATGTTGCCTTAAGATTAAATCAAAATGCACTGTGATATTGCTAATTCCAAATAAGGCGTCTCAGCAGTATCCCAAGAACGACTGAGGGTATTATGTTCAAACTTTCTGGGCTACTTCTGCTCTTAAAATTTAACCAAATTAAAATAGCGTAAGTGTATCAATGCCATCAAAGAAAGTAAACAGATTTTTTTGCGAATGGTATCAAGTTTTCCATTTCAGGTCAACTAGAGGAGGTATGAAACTAAATTAAACAGCACTATTTGTGTCCAGATTTTTAAAAGGGTGTATGTTGTTAAAAATGACTGAAAAATTTTCTCCAGCATACAAATAGAAGGCCAAACTATAAAGTCTTAAAAAACGAAAAGATTTAAAGTGTTATTTTATTTTTCCCTGAAAAGACTATGTCAATATAAAACGAACAGAAATTAATTAAAAAAACTTTTTCCACAAAATAGGTTTTTCAAAGAAAAGTAAAGAACTCCATTAAACAAAAAAGGAGGAAAAAAATAAAATCAAATAATCTACCAAGCGTGAAACTACCACAAATCAGCATCGATAAATAAATGAAACCCAAAACGAACAGAAATTACAATAAATATCCGAGTCAAACTGAAAACGAGCAGAAATTAACATAAGTTGGACACAAAACCCCTATGCCTTCCCAAGGCCAGAACAGAATTTGTACTTTACTGAAGAAATACAAATGAATGTGCATTGTCAGTTTAATATACATATACTGATATTTAGTAATCAAAATGTTAATATTACTTGATTTTTTAAATTTATAAAAGTAAAAACACTTATATTTTTTTCAGTAAAGTGCAAATTTTGTATTATTAACCAACGGTTCGTGATAAATAAGTCCGAAAATAATATAAAACTTGAAAAGAAAACAATACCAGCCTAATAACCAAAATTTTACTTTTAGCTGTGATGGAACCTTTTTTATGAATTTTTCGGGTCACTTCCGTTTCAATTCCCTATTCCCCAACCTTGTACATAGTCTAAGCCTAAATTTTGCCTCATTGGGAAGGGTCGGGGGAAGGGGTTGTGGTGCAATTTTTATGGTAAGAAGATTGTATCTAGGGATAGCTTTAAAAAAAATACAATTACACCAAATTTTCTTCAAATTCTTTTGTTTTTATCTCTGGATTAACCTTCATGTAGGATTACTAATTATTCAATCATTAGAAGTTGTAAAGGTAGGCCTAGATTTTTAAACAAATTTACTAGCCCCCCCCCCCTAACTTGAGAAGAACGTATTTTTCGTAAAATTTCCTTCGCCTAACTAACAGCTTTGCAAGAGCGTAAAAAGATCCTAAAACTGCAGTTTAAAATGTTACGCTCACTGAAAGTATCACATGGATGAAAGGACCAGAATAATAATTGTGAGGGGAGTGGAAGGTGAATACGTTTGAGGATAAAAAGTGGTATGACAAATACAATTCTCAGATAAAAAAAACTTAATCTTTACGCACCGAATGAAACAAAAATTTAAATAGTAAGAATTCCTGACAAAAGCTCAATTCCTTCAATATATCATGCGTTTATGCATTCGGTATTAAACATTAATACAGTATATCCCAAACCAAAAATAGCAAGAGAAAAAAAAATTTAAACTCACGATCTGGCTTTCAAAACAATCCTCCTTCTTTACAAGTTCAATTTCAAAATCCAAAATCCAACTGAGCGTCCCCTTAAACAACTTCAAGCATACTTTTTGGCTAAACTTGTCAAGATTGTCTTGACCACGAATTATGTAAATGTAAGAATCTTATAGTATTCGGAATGCTGTATTCGAAATAGTTATCAGGAAAATGACACTTTTGTGAACACATAAAGAACCGTTTACACTTAAATTATATCGGTCTGGTTCTTACGCGAAGAAACACAAGAGACAAAAATTAACGAAAAAGAGAGTAGTGAAAAATTATGGTATATAAAGTAATATTTGCTAGGGATAGTCACTAGGGGTGACACCGCGATTGGGTGATTTTTGGAGAAATTTCGGGGAACTATATTTTTTTTCGGGGAGACAGATAGATTTTCAGGGAAATCCTCAAAAGTTCGGGGATAGTGGAAGCCCTGGCTGTTAGTCCAAAAACGCTGTTGGCACCATTCCAAAAGACCAGAATAGGGTGAAAAGAACAGGCTGCGCTTCTACACATGACTTGCTCCAGCCTCTAAATGAAAGGTTTGATGAAGCGTCGATGGCTATTTCTACAAGTACACGAATTCGCCTCCTTCAGACCAGCTTTTCGCATTGTGCATCCCTTTGTCCAGCCATCAAGGTGGAAATGAAGGCACATAGCTCGGTCCAATTATCAAATGGAGGACAATCCAAGAACAAAGTATTTGAGGAACAGCTTCATCTGAAGTTGCACTTCTATCTGGAACGATCTTCATGGGGATCTTATTCCTGCAAAGCCCCTTCAAAACTCCTTCAAAAGAAGGTTCAGTGGACATTTAAAACCTCAAGGTCTTAAACATTTAAAACCTCTTCCTGGGGATCTTATTCCTGCAAAGCCCCTTGAAAACTCCTTCAAAGAAGGTTTAGTGGTCAATTAAAACCTCTTCCTGGGGATCTTTTTCCTTCTTAGCCCCTTCAAAACTTCTTCAAAAGAAGATTCAACGGACATTTAAAACCTTGAGGTTTCGGAACGAGATAAATGAATAGCGGCATATCAGATACCTTTATGTACCTGGAGCTGTGAATACAGGAATAAAAAAAAATTGACACAACATTTTGATTTTATAATGGCCATGTAAAATATACCTCTTTCATAACAAGGCAATTCTCCCCCTTGAACTGAAATCCTTTATATCTTCATACACATAAAAAAAATATAGTAGCGAAAGAAAAACTAACTCTAGACCTAAAATCCTGTTTTCAAATTGACTCTCTTTCTTTTGATACTTCAATTCAACTGAATAAAAAGAACAGTTTTGAATAAAATTGGTTATTACAAGAGAATCTTGTCAAATTATTTGTGATAACAAATTGTAAGTAAGGAGCAATTCATGTCAATATTCACCACAACTAAAAGCGGAAATTGCATGACCATTGACACATCAACATAATTGGCATTTTATGCTAACTAATATACAAAGTTCATTCAGTTTGTATAATTACCTACCAAAAGCTATAAATCTATAAAAATTTGACTCATTTTCGAAAAAAGAAGGAAACACTCCCCTAACAAAGCCAGCGATCTTAGTGAAAGTCACTTTACTAAATTTATGTTATCAGAGAATTCTACCGTTGAGATTTGGAGCTCCAATCTACAAAATGTGGAATTTTCGTTTTTTTTTATTTTTTATTTTTTTTTTTCAAAAGAAAAATCGTGGATGCATGTCAGTAGTAATGACAAGGGCGCCGTCAGAAAATTTTCCAGGGGGGGGGGGGCATACGCCAAAATATCAGTAAAAAGTGACTAGGACCAATATTCACCAAAACTAAAAATGGAATTCTCATGATAATTGCTAAACCGGCAGTATTGGCTTTTTGTGCGGATTCTAAATATATACAATCCTTTCAGTTTATTGTTACCCACCCAAAACCAAATATCTGAGAACATTTGCTTCATTTTTGGAAAAAGGAACCCCCCCCCCAAAAAAAAAAAAAGAAGCAAGCGATCATATTGAAAACCTCTTTATTAGATACATCATATCAGAGAACCCTTCCGTAGAGGTTTCAAGCTCCAATCTTCAAAATGTGGAATTTCACTTTTTTTCAGAAGAAATATCGTCGATGTATGTTCATTTGTTTTGCTTTTTCACAGGGGTGATTGTAACAAACCGAAGGTCCAAGAAAATTGTTAGGGAGGTCAATGAAACGTAAATTTAAAGCTCTTTTTTAAGTGACTATACAGATTGGACCAGGGGAAAGTCTGGTTTTCTTGCTATTTTAGGGCAGAAAACCACGACTTTACCCGAAGAGGACGAACTTGCAATCAATTTAAAATTCGAGAAGCTAATTGATTTAAAATTATGAATAACTATGATTTAGGCTTTTCAGTTGTAAAAGAAGTAATGCCACACAGTAAAAGTATTGGATTCAACCAAGTTGATTTGCTTTTTTTGTAATGAAATTAGGCTACGTTTGGCGATCTAAATTGCGAAAAAGCTATAATGAGGGGGGGGGTGAGCAATTATTTAGGTTGGGGTAGGGTAGATTCCTAAAAAGGTACATTTTAATTGAAAAACTGCTTACTCTTCACGAGGCTTCAGATAAATGTTGAAAGAGGTAGGGGAGAGTGGGAATTAATCAAATTGCTTCTCTATACAGCTAAAATGTTACATTCCCATTTCTACGAGCACAGAAGTGGAAAAGGCAAGTCAGCTGATCATCAGCCCCGCCAAGAAATTTCTTTGGGGTAGCAAATAACGCAAGGAACTTAGTTTTCAGCACTTTTAAATGGTGTTATTTTTTTCTATTTATATGAAATAAGTCAATGTATGTAAACAAATGTATGTAATGCATTTATCCAAAAGAAAATCATATTGTAGAGGTTGTGATGGCTTCAGTTATGTAGAAGATCAAAAGTTTCATAGAATTTCCATCCATACAAATAATAATACTCCTTTTCATCAAACCAAAATTCTTTTGTAGTAATATTAACAAGGACTTTTTACAAAAAAGGGGCTAGTTGCCCTCCAATCACTTTCGACTATTAAAAAAGGCACTAGCCCTTAGAATTCTCAATCGAATGAGCCTTTTTCGAAGCTTCTACAACAAAAATATCTATAAAAACTTTATGTGACCCCAGGGCATAAATTAAAACCCTTACACCGAGGGTTTTGGGGGAGTGTCCTTCACAAAAAGATATTTTCTGACTGTAAATAAACTACGCTGAACAAAATGGCTATCTCAAAATTTTGATTGGACGTATTTGGGGGAAGGAGGGGCGTGAGGGGGGAGGCTAGTTGCCCTCAAACCACTCTCGACTATTAAAAAGGGCAATAGCCCCTCCAATTTCCAATCGAATGAGTCATTTTCGAAGTTTCTGCGACGAGTCCTTCGATACGAAGTGCCCGGGTATGGAGAAAAAAAAACAAAAAAAAAAACAACACATTGTTCCCACATCGTACTTTAATTAGGCAGCGCTAGCGCGCTGCCTATGACTATACAGATGGGAAAGTCTGGTTTTCTTGCTATCTTAGGGCACAAAACCAGGACTTTACCCCGAAGAGGATGAATTTGCAATCAATTTAAAATTCGAGAAGCTAATTGATTTAAAATTATGAATAACTATGATTTAGGCTTTTCAGTTGTAAAAGAAGTAATGCCACACAGTAAAAGTATTGGATTCAACCAAGTTGATTTGCTTTTTTTTGTAATGAAATTAGGCTACGTTTGGCGATCTATAATTGCGAAACAGCTATAATGAGTGGGGGGGTGAGAAATTGTTTAGGTCGGGGTAGGGTAGATTCCTAAAAAGGTATATTTTAATCGACAAACTGCTTACTCTTCACGAGGCTTCAGATAAATGTTGAAAGACATTTCTCTATACAGCTAAAATGTTACATTCCCATTTCTACGAGCACAGAAGTGGAAAAGCCAAGTCAGGTCATCATCAAATTTTATCCAACATTGAAATTAAAAATTGAAACGTAGGACGGTGCTAATACACGTACAGTTATTGATTTACACATTTTAAAAGCAATTAACCAGGGATTTAAGGGACAGGCACCTCAAATTGTATCTTGGTTAGGCCTGAGTATGATTTGGAAAACAATTAGAAATTAAATAAAAAAAGGGTTTTTCAACTGAAAGCAAGAAACAGATTTGAAACCTATTTGAACAGATTATTCTTTATATGAAGTGGACTGTATCCTCTTTAGCTCCTTACTCTTTACTGTGAAGTTTGGATTTTTTCCAAATTTTTAAAGAAAATTTGCAATTGGAAAGATAAGATTTGTCAAAGCATTAAAAATACTTTTATTCAATGAACAAGGTGTTGAGATGGGGCAACCCCCTTTATATACTGAGTAATTTATATTTGTTTTAAGTTTTAAACTTGCTCCTTACTTTAATTGAAAGCCCTTTTCTATTTGTTCAATTACATTTCATGAAACTGTGAAGTTTTATGAATACAGTACTTTTGGTGGCACAGAAACAACGATCAATATTTCAATGACCTGTGTTTGGATTTTGATGGGTAATCAGACAGATCGGGGTAATGAACTATAAGCACGGAGCAACCCGGCTGAATAATAACCGAATCTCTAAAAGAAAAGACTGAACAGTGATACCAGTTCATATATCAAAAGAATAGGCTTATGATAATGATTCCAACTATATATATTTCATTAAGTTTAGTTCTACCCATCAAAAGCAACGAGCCTGAGAAAATTTGTCTGATTTTCTCAAAAAAAAGGAGAAAGACCCCCTCGAATTCATAGAGTTTTAATGAAAATCACACCATCAGATTCACCGTATCAAAGAACCCTATTTCAGAGGTATCAAGCTCACATCTGCAAAAATGTGGAATTCTGTAATTTTTGCCAGAAGAATGATCACGGATGCGTCTTTATTTTTTTTTTCAGGGGTGAGTATATCGACCCATTAGGCCTAGAACGTCGAGAGAGGGCTAATTCTAATGGAAATGGAAGGTTTTAGTGCCCTTTTTAAGTGACCAAAATAATTGGAGGGCAACAAGGCCCCTTCCCACGCCACCTTCATCCCAAAATCGCCCGATCAACATTTTGATAGATTTTTTCTTCAGCATAGTTGAAAGGTCCAATAATTATGTCTTTAGAAATAAAATGACCCCCTACAGCCCCTGGGGAAAGGTTTTTAAATTATAAAATTTACCCATTGTTTTATTTATTATTGGGAATATGCGTACATTTTTCGAGTGGGGAGGGGAGGAAGGATTTTCTGGGGAGGGGAGAATTTTCCATAGAGAGGGAAGTTTTCAGGGGGTTAACTTTTCAGGGGAAATTTTACACTTGGTGAATTTGCCAGAAATCCTATACAAAATTTGAGTATATCGACCCATTAGGCCTAGAACGTCGAGAGAGGGCTAATTCTAATGGAAATGGAAGGTTTTAGTGCCCTTTTTAAGTGACCAAAATAATTGGAGGGCAACAAGGCCCCTTCCCACGCCACCTTCATCCCAAAATCGCCCGATCAACATTTTGATAGATTTTTTCTTCAGCATAGTTGAAAGGTCCAATAATTATGTCTTTAGAAATAAAATGACCCCCTACAGCCCCTGGGGAAAGGTTTTTAAATTATAAAATTTACCCATTGTTTTATTTATTATTGGGAATATGCGTACATTTTTCGAGTGGGGAGGGGAGGAAGGATCTTCTGGGGAGGGGAGAATTTTCCATAGAGAGGGAAGTTTTCAGGGGGTTAACTTTTCAGGGGAAATTTTACACTTGGTGAATTTGCCAGAAATCCTATACAAAATTTCTTTATATGTCTTGCTTTTTCTTTACGGATTTCATTTTAGGCGTGGAGATGTTAATGGTAATTGTACGGAGTAAATTCTCGCCAGGATTGAATTGGCCAGATGACATTTATGTGGGGAGGGGAATTTTCCCGTTGAGGTGGAGCCAGGTATCCTGTTTATTTAAAAATCGATCAGAAACTAAATGAAAAAACAAGTTTTTTCAATTGAAAGTAAGGAGCAGCATTAAAACTTGAAACGAACAAAACTTATGGCATGTATGAGGGGGGGGGGGGTGCCCCCTCCTGAACACCTCGCTCTTTAAGCTAAACTTCAAATTTTGTCCCAATTCTTCAAAACCAATCCTGAAACACAAGGGTCGTTTAATAAGAAAAATAAGGAACTGTTTTTTAAAGTGCCGAAAAACTGTAGCGTGAAGAGCGAGGTATTGAGTAGGGGAACAACCCTTCTCATATACGTCATAATTTCTGTTAGTTTTAAGTTTTAATGTTACTCCTTACATTCAGTTTAAAAAACTTTTTTTTTCAATTTAATGAAGCTTAGAGACAAACATTTTTCTAAAGGCAGGGAAAAAAGTATGTCAATCAGAGTAAAAGTATATAAAAATGGAAAGAGTAATTAATAAAAAAAAAGACACAAAAAAATATCCTACTTACAAAAATTAAGATATAAAGTCCCAGCATTCAGTTTTGTTGAGCAATGCCGAAGAGTTTGACGAATATTTTTTAACAATATTGACAGTTTGAACTTGGTTATCAAACACCAAAATATTTAATGCCTTTAGACTCAATTGTTTACAAAAAGTAACGCATTATCAAAGTAGTTGGTTCAAAGTAAAACGTTAAAACTAAGATTAAGAAAATCAAATAAAAATTTTTAATTAAATATTTTAATTTAATTTTGAATACCAAAAACCAATATATTTGACACCTTTATACCTGATAACTGCAAAATTTTTACCAAAATTGTCCCTTATTAAGTTGTTTTGTGTTTTCTTTAATTATACGAATTTTCTTGTGTAGGCTACTAATAACTGCGCTAATTACTAATAAACAAATACATATTTAGGATCATCATAAAAAAGCTGACTCTTTAATTGAATGTTATCAATAGTTAGGCTCTTACACTTTCATTATAGGATCAAAATCTATTGGCAGGCAGTCAACAATAGGGCAAAAAACATTTTTTTTCAATGGTTTTTCCATATTCTGCTTTTTTCTTTTGGTTTCTTTATAATTACTTCGTAGTCCCAAATTTCCAGGGAGGGCATGCCCCCCCCCCTCGCCCTGCCTACGCCCATGAGTAAAGGGGTTTCAGCTACTACGACGCCCATAGCCACTACTTGTTTCTTCTTTAGTCGTTTAATGGTGGAGGCATTTGCGGCAGGTGTTTTAGTAGGCTCTCAAAGTTTCCCTATTATTCAGACGACCAAGTTAGGGGAGAGGGGGCGCTTTAATTGGCTATAGTAGCCCCTCAAATTTCTGCTTAGATACAAGTAACTCCTTTGTTGTGGTCTAGGAAGCTTCTCAAAGTTTTCCGATTCGAAACTTTGTCCGAAACAAAGTTTCTCAATTTTTTTTTGCCGACTCGTAGAACCGTAACAAAAATGCATATCAATAAATTTTTGATACATTTTTTAAATTTTTCGATGTAGACCCCCCCCCCCCCCCCAAGAATAAACATTCTGGATGTGCCCTTGATACCAGTGTACTTTCCCGAGGCCGTCGAAAGTGGTAGAATGGTAAATCTATGTGACATTTATATTAGTAGCATACTAAGTTTAAAATTTTTTTTTTTTTTTTACTATGAAATATGGTATAGATTGGGATGGGATTTTTATTCCTAGGCTTTAAAATTTCATAAACTGGTGTCAATAATCAATACAACAATGATGCACTGCAAGGTGAAGCCTTTTGGAGAAAATAAAAATTTGTTGACCCAGTTTCATTGTTCATGTGTCGATAAACCAAACTTCAAAAGGCTTTGTCTTATTTGAGGTCTACCTCATTTTATCTGCATGCCCTGCAAGTTTCAACGCTATCAAATAATAATCAAATTCTTTGGGGCTTACGAATTGGTAAAGCCAAAATTAAATTCAAATTTTTGTCGTCATAAATTTTATCTGCTTTGTTTAGATAGAATTACTTGCTGTATTTCTTGTTTTTAGCAGTTAAGACTTCGGATTGGGTACATTATGTTCGCTTAGCTTAGGAAATCGAGTGTAAGTTTCAGGCCGTCCGAAATAAAAAGTTTTATGGCTCTTTTTCAGGGGGAGCCAGTGTTTTTTTTTCTTTTTGGCTGGGGTCATCCCTAGCCCAATGATTTCAGGGCACGAGGTTTTAGCCGATTAAAATAAAAATAAATTGCCCTTTCTATGACCCATTTTGGTAAGGACAAGCTGATTATGTCTTCACATTAAAATGTGTTATATTAGGTTTCTCTCAGCCCCAGGGCTTACGGTTGCATAAATATTATTTCGAAACTAATATAAAAAAAGGCCATGATCAATTTTTCAAAACAAATTATTGGTTATTTTTCTCGAAATAAAACTTTTTATCTATTTATTTCTTACTCATATTCATTCACTTTCAAAACAGAGTTGGATATTTAAGAATTTGGGAACCTGATTTATAACAAGCTATTTTAAGGTCAGGCTAGCAAAGTATTTTCACAGCGTATGCTAAATTGAAAACCCCCGTAATTGCCCCTACTCTTTGGCCCAGGTTTAGGTTCTATTTTGTGGTCTAACAATTTGGATGCACGAAAACTGTTTTCCTAAAATAGCACAGAAAAACAGAGTTCATTTGATGTTTCTTTCGTAGAACGCCAAATGAAAACACGTAACTATTTTTTTTTTCATTTAGCGGCATCTATCACGGTCTTCAAAAGTGCAAGAATTTGCTTTCTTATGTAGGGCTTGGGATAAATTTTGGCGAGAATTTTTGTTTTTACGGCCCTATTAAAACATCTTTTGACAAAGAACGCTTAAAAGTGAAATCTTAGCACTAAGATCTTATGGCGTTCTTTTGCAAACGTCATTCATCATTCTGCTCTGATCAGCGGTCTGAGAACAATGATGAGTATATCATCAAAGTTCTCTCATCATTGTTCTATATGGTAGAAAGATGGCGTATTTCACACTTTTTGCTAACATCAGTGAGCTGTAAGATCTTGGAACAAAAATGAGTTAAAAGAACGGAAATCTTTGTAGAAAGATGTGAGATCTTAGAAGTAAGATCCTAATGCAAAAGAACGGGCCTCTTATTAGAGTTACCTTAAAATAAAATGTTAAAAATAGTGTTTCCAATAGCGGTCAAAGTAGCACTCTGCGGTATCACTGAATTCTACTTGTAATGGCTCAGAGACGGATCTATAACAAAATCTTGGGGAAGGCCGAATGTGACAAGAATGCCAATGAGAAAATCTTAGGGGGGGGGGGGTAAAGTGACAAAGGTGCCAATAATTAACAAATGGAAAAATTTACTCTAAAAAAGAATGAAAAAACCGGGAAAGATGGCGCCAGAAAAAATTTGGGGGGCCTGTGGACCCCCAGCCCCCCTAGATCCGCCGGTGTAATGGTTCACTATCTTCTATTATGTTTATCATTAGATAAGGTCACAGCTTCTTCAGTGTCGGCTACTTCAAACCTGCGAAGCATTCTTGAGTTTCAGGCCTATGGAAAATATTTCTCGAGAGGGAATACATTTCCACTGTATTGTCCTTGCAGATAATCTGTTTTTATTAGTATTGGAAAGCCTTATTAAAGCTGCTAATACTGTCACAATAGCAATTTCTTTTTCTTATTATTCTCTCATAAATAAAGAAAAACGAGAAAAAATAGTTTTTTAAAAAGCAAAATGAAAGTACTGACAATAAACAACAAAGGGAATATTTCAAAGGTACGAACGCCTCTCTTCGTCAGCGCGAAACTAAATAATATATCCAAGGAAAGTACCGAAGAAGAAAACAACAAAAAACAAACGCGGAAATTCAATATGAAAAAAAAAACTTCAAAGATTAATAAAATTCAATAAAAGCCAAAAATTATAAGAATTAAAACCGAATACCTAACAACCATAGAAGCGAGCTATTGATCAATATCCACGATTTACACAAAATCCAATAAATTATGAACTGCCATCGACGGATACTAGCTAACAACTGAGAGATAAAAGAAAAGAAAACAATTCATTCACTCAAAAACAAAACGAACCAGCAATTAAATAAGTTGGAGAACTATGTCATCTGATTTCGGATTTTAATTATTGTATTTCTTGCAGACACCCTTTTAGACCTAAGGGGCTGTTAACGTGTTTGACTATATGACTGGGAAAGTGGTGCAAGGTGAATTTCAGGGATTACAAAAGTATCGGCTTCTCTTTTGAGAAAACCGAAATATGACTCGTTTATTCTTAAATCACCGGAATCTCTGTTTGAAGCTAGACCTAAATGTTGGTATTTATAAATTTCAACAGCTTCTTTGTAGTGCTGGACAATACCTTTGTCATGCGAAATTAGGCTAGCTTGATTAAACAAAATAATATGATCTGTTTTTTTTCAAAAATGTGCTCTGCAAGGGCAGAGTCAAAATTTTCTGGTTTTTTCTCCGCTTTTTGAGGCCAATGTAGCTGTTTCATTGGGACAGCCTTTCAGATGACAACGTCACAGCCCAAAAACTCGAATAGTATCACCTGTCAATAGTAAACACCGGGTAGGCCGGTATCATAATAAAAAAACCTACGTCTTCAGAGGTAATAATACAGGGGACTGACACTTGTCAAACCAGCAGGCAAAGGACACGGAATAAATTATGCTTATTTTGGGGTTTAATGTTATTCTTTTCATTCATAATAAAAGCATAGACTAGAAATATTCCCAGAAATCCTAAAGGAGTATACATCCATTTCACATTTTTTAAAGTTCCTTTTGTATCCCCTCTCCCTAAAAAAATACGTCCTCCCCCAAAACAAATCCTGGTTATGGCCTTGGGGATTATACATCAATTTCTACCTCCACCCTCTCCTCATCTTCCAGTTAGAACTAATTCTGTATTTATCTGATGGCTCAAGAGAGTTTGGCATCAAAGTGCACCCTTTGAGGTATCTCTCTCCCTCCCTAACTACAAAAAATCATAGAACCCCATTATAGAAGTTCAAGTGCCTTTTTAAGTTTTGTAATTTGTCCATTGCTTACAGATAGTATTTGTTATTGGGAAACATGCGAACATTATTCGCGGGGGAGTTTTCTGCCAGGGGGGGATTTTCAGGAATTATGTTTTGTCAGCGGGGATATATTTTCAGTTGGGGGGGGGAATGGGTTTTTTTTTTAGGGTAAACGTCTAGAACCATCTTTGCCATGGAGCAGCGATACATTTTCAATGAATAGTAAACAACAAAGCTGTGAGAGATCTGATATTTCTATCAAAAATCTATCAATAACGGTTCTACCCTAAGTCCGAGGATTTGAATGAAGGGGTCTGGGTACTCGCTTGATCGTGGCCAGCATTGCGTATCAGAAATTGAATCTATTACAAGAGTATAATACTAGTGGTAATAATTATATTTTTAATCCAACAAAAAGCCGATAGGCTCAAAGATAGAGTACACAAAAAAGAAAAAACTTCTTCAAAATAAATTCTATTGTTTAAAAATAAGGACATCTTTTGCAACCAGCGAACTTGGAATTATACCATTAGCATCTACGGTGCTTTGTGTTAGGTGATGAACTGCTCTGAGGCAAAGGATATTCGTATAGTTTCACTCAGCCGAGGGTTTGTTTCCATAGTTTTTTGTTGTACGCTGACTGTTCAAACAGCCTGTTCCTCCTAGCTATTTTTTGCCATGAAAGGAGATTTGACAAGGTCGTGGAGGTATTTCGTATAGTTTTTTTGCACCACGATTCGCACATTCTTCTTTTTTAATAAACGAGCCATACGGGACGCTTTGCTTAAGTCTATAAAAAACACTAGAATCTCCGTCACCAGTGCACCGAAGATATTGTAACCCGTGCATCTCTTCACTAATGCGAAAACCTTCAACAAGAATGTCTGTCTCCATACTTTCAGATGGACCCTTATAATTTATGAAGCATAGATGACTGACGAGATTTTTGCCCTTTTTCACAGCTTTGAAGCAAATATAACAATATTTATTTTTTATCCCCACATATAATAGTTTTTGGTGAAAGTGTCAATAATGACCCCTACACATCCTTTGACTGTGTAGTCATGGCCCTTCCTGTGTTTGTTCCAACCCCCCGTCACACATTACTATAGTCCAATAGGAACTATTCAGAAACCTGTCTTCGGGAACTGCCATTTTCGGTGACTCCTCTCCGCTTTGCTGTAAGATTTCCGTCAGTTTCCATCTTCCATCCATACGGTGCCAATTGCCGATTCAGTTTTCATGAAAGTCTCTTTTGACATAGGGCAGATGCCTAAGACGCCCAGTATTTCAGATAGCGTGGCGTAGCCTCCACCTGTCCCCATAACACCTCACACAGCGTTAAAGCTCATATCTCCTCGTAAATTGGTATAGCGCTCTGATGTTCCTTTAGGCTTGCTGTCTGTAAAGGTTGTCAAATAGTCTTTTACGCTTGTTGTGGGAGAATCTGGTTGGTTTTTTACGACTTTTTTTCCAATTAAAGGCCCCAAAAGTCAAAAGTTTTTCCTGGTTTCCACGCGTTTACAGGCTGCAATACAGTATCTTCCTTTTCTGGCATTGGAAAGAAGAAAGCCTTTGATGTCTGGAGAAGTTATCCCGATGCAACTGACGCGTTCTTGGATTTGTCGTCTGCGTCGACTGCTACGAGACCGCGAACGTAAGAACTACTGGAGAGATTTGAAGTTTTATGCTATGAGCGGACAAGTGAAGTCCAGGGTATTGACGAAGCGAGAAAAGTGCTTGTTGCCAAGGGAGGGCAGCTTGACCACATCCCACCAACATCCGATGCCCTTCTTCAGCACACCAGAGTTGCACACTTTCAGGCTGGCCGAATTTTGGGAAGAGAAGCCGACCCCATTCAGAATCCTGCTTCCCCCTCTGAATTTGGATGGAAGCTCGTAAATGATGAGTGGCGTCCTGTCTGGAGGACGCTACCCGAGGCTTCCAAGGCGTGCAAAGAACTGGTCAAATGTCGCTGCAAGAAAGCCTGCAAGCCACCATGCAAGTGCATGAAGGCTTCACTACCGTGCACTGATCCGTGTGCCTGTAATGGAGCGTGATACAGATCTGACGCCAGCAACGAATAGGCTGCTCAACCAGGGCACTAACTGCGTACCACTTTTCTTTTTTTTCTTATATTAACCTCTTTTTATTTCTTCCTTCAGTGATTAAAGTCATATCTTTAAACGACATTTGTAGTAGTGGATTTGACTCTTAAAGGGGGGGGGGCAACGAGGTGGGGGGAGGCAATGGTAGTTTTGCGTGTCACAGCTGTCATGCCCGGTTTCTTTTGTCCAGTGTTTGCCACTTACTCCCAGTACAGTGATCATAACCGCCGCAGCCAAAATTGAAAAGAAACTCATTTTGTCATTTTCCCCTGCCCTCCCCCCGAAACTCCTATCCAGGATTTAGGATGTAATACTGTACTATTCGATCTTGAGAATGCCTCCTGAAACGGCGAGAACAAATTGAGAGACAGCAGATCAAAAATTTCCCGTCTTCAGCGTTTCCTCAGGGAGAAATATTTACCCTCGTTTCTGCCCCCCCCGGACATACTCTGCATTTTCAACCTGACATTATATCAGTGACTATATACAATTGAATAAACAAACCGAATACAAATTTTAAGTAAGCAAATGTTTCCCGTTTCCCTCCTATAAGGTGAATTTTACCCCCCTCCCCCCACCAAACCACAATTTGATGGTGGGACACTCCATTTTCCATCACTGCTTCAATTTCTTTCTAATACCGAGTATAGGCTACACACCGAATATCAAGCTAAAATAGGGAAAAAGAATTTTTTTTTGCTTTTCAATCTTTTGGCTGACTTTTACTCCCTGTTTCCCCCTCTTAGATGGTCGGATCGCTTCTGTCCCAGTCTCATTCGAAAGAGCACATCAAAGTGCCCCTGTGGACAGGGCTTCCACTCTCGAATATTAAAATTCAGAGACAAGTCTTAAACATTCGGGGAGTTTTCGGGGACAAGTCTACAAGATTCAGGGAATTTTCGGGAAAAAAAAAAAATGAGATTTTGTTGTGAAAGTTTAGGAGCCAAGAAGCTTTAGCTCCGTTTCAGGCTCAAGAGGGGCTTGGAGCCGCACAGTAGATTAAGCTTTTTACAAAGTCGGTCTTACAGCTATAGCAGGGGATTGGAATCCATACCTGAAGACGTTTATTGCTTATATTGCATTAAGAACTTCAAAATTGTTTTCAAATTAAAAAAAAAAATAGTGTACACATATGAACTGTAAATACCAGTAACAATTTTTCATTGTCATTAATATCAGTAATTCATTAAAAATATTTAAAAACAAAAGCAAATATTGTTTTAGGTTTCTAAATAGGTAAGTCAAATAGATAAGATTAAACCTATAAGTATGGCGCAACATTAAAACTTTAAACAAACAAGAACTAAACTAACAAGTAACAAGAATAAGTAAATTTAATCTTAAATTAAAAAGGGAATGTTTACGACCATTGACACATTATTGGTTTTTCCTGCTGATTCTAAGGCCTTAAGTCTTTACCCCCCCCCCCCAGAAATCCCCCACGTAAAAAACGGAAAATAATCCTCTTCCCTCACAAAAAAACCCACTGCAGAAAATACTACCCGCGGAAAGTACCACCGTGGGAAATACCCCCCACGGAATGTACCCCCGCTAAAAATACCCCCGAAAAATAAACACCCCCACTGCGGAAAATCCCGTCTCGGAATATCTAGTTTTTCATTGTTTCTTTCTACTATGCTATCCTTTCTTTTGGCTACCTCATAATTACAATATAGTCACCGAGGTACTTATGCATTATAACTGTAACACGAAAGAAGTGAAGTTTGGTTAATGCTAATGAAATAAAATAAAATAAGATGCAAATATAATAGTTGACAAACAAGTTTGGGCTATATATTTGCAAATTATGGGGGGTGGGTGGGGGTAAAGCATAGCATAAATTAAATACGTAACTTAACCTCGGTACCTTCCCCCCCCGAAACCCCCAAAAACAATAGTTTTAATATTGCAAATGCTATGAGAAAACAAGCTTCGTGATCCATTTCTCTATTAAAAATACTCATTTGACTGGTTTCCTTTAGTGTTCTCCGGTAAAGTATATAGCGGTGTGTAAGATATAATGCACAAGTTCTTTCACCGATTAACCACCAATGGTCCTATCAATCCTGCGGCCATCCATATCCCAAATTTAATTCTTATTGCAGTAACATTTTACATCACTCCATCCAGTGCCTAGATACGATAGCTATAAGCTACAAATAATTTAACAATCATTTATTCCCTTTCTTCACACTAACACAGTTTTGCATTATTTACCAACAATTCGTGATAAATAATTCCAAAAATAAAGTAAAAATTGACAGGAAAACAATATTTTTTCTTTCAGCTGTAATGTAAATTTCATTATGAATAAAATTTTTGGAATCACTTCCATTTAAATCCCCTATTCCCCGACCTTGTACATAGTCTATATCTAAATTTTTTCTCATTAGGAGGGGGAGGGTGGGGATGCATCTTCTATGGTAAGAAGATTGTATTTAGGGGTTTTTCTTAAGAAGAAATAAATTATAAGACAACT